>NW_017671139.1:173168-279935 GCF_001879085.1 Nicotiana attenuata | reverse complement strand
GCTCGTCGCCCCGGCCGTCCGGCCTCGTGGCAGTCGGCCGTCGGTCTTTCGCCCCTCGCGAGGAGCTGCTGCTGGGGGCTCGGGCTGCTGCGCGGTAGAAGAGGAAGCACGTGTTCTCGCCATCTGCGAAAGAACAGAGTAGAAAGACAATCAGTATTTGAGAAACAGAACCGCACGACAGGAAAGAACAAAAGTGAAACTTTTCCTAACTCCGTAGCCTCTGGGGGATAAATACAGACGTCTCCGTACCGATCCCTCAGACTCTACCGAGGTTGTCCGTGAGTTGTGAGACCTATGTAACCTAGTGCTCTGATACCAACTTGTCACGACCCGGATATCCCACCCTCGGGAGTCGTGATGCGCCTACTAATAGGAGCTAGGCAAGCCAATTAATTTAACATTTCTCTCAACATCATTAACAGTATAAAGAAGAACAAGGCAATTAATATAAAAGCGGAAGTCCCGAAAATATAAATAACTGAAACCAAGTGCGGAAATTCAAATACACCTCTACCCAGATCTGGTGTCACTAACTCACGAACTTCTACTGAGTGCTAAAAACAAAGTCTGAATAAGAATACAGTACTGTCTGATCCGATACAAGGGAAATCAAACGAAAGACAGAGATAAGAGAGAGACTCCGGGCCATGCGGACGCCAGCAAGCTACCTCGGAAATCTCTGGACTGAAGTAAGCTCCCAACGCTCCTACTGCTGACCAAAGGCTCCTGCTCCGGTACTATGATCTGTGCAAAAAGAACAGAAATGTAGCATCAGCACAACCGACCCCATGTGCTGGTAAGTGCCTGGCCTAACCTCGGCGAAGTAGTGACGAGGCTAGACAGGACCTACCAAAAACAACCTGTACGGATATATATATACAAAGGCAACAGAAATAACAACAGAGAATATCAACTAAAAAAAAGGGGAAGGGGCATGCTCGGGGAAAAACACAACGAATACAGATCAACAGATATAACGACGAAACTATCTCAATACCATAGCTCATATATAAGTGGTCGGCGCGCCACACGATCCCATTTCATAGTAGATGCATAAGTGGACGGCGTGCCACACGATCCCATTTTCATAATATATAAGTGGTCGGCGCGCCACACGATCCCATTTCTTAATTCATGAGTGGACCGCGTGCCACACGATCCCATTTTCATAATATATAAGTGGTCGGCGCGCCACACGATCCCATTTCTTAATTCATAAGTGGACGGCGTGCCACACGATCCCATTTCATAGTATATATATAAGTGGATGGCGTGCCACACGATCCCATATTATAGTTCAAAATATCTGGCTTTGTAAAGAAGGCCCCATTAGGGGAATTCGACAACATAACACTTTAACCCGGCAAGGGTGCAGCTAACAGCCCAAATATCCCGGCAAGGGAGAGTACATAATAATAGTCTACACGTCCCGGCAAGGGAATAATCACAACACATCCTCTTTTAAATCTTTTCTTTCTCAACTATCACATTCTTGTTCGAGCCAACGCTCCAAAATATACCAATCACAATTCTTCCTCAACCGTTCACATTATATGAAATTTATCAATTAAACAAGGAAGTTGTGTCGCATCATTTGAATTAAAAGCAATTAAGACTCACGGTCATGCTAGACACCGGTGCATAGACAACCGTCACCATGCCTATACACCATACTCCACATTTAGCAAGTAGCAAATAACATCCTAATCCTATTCCCTCAAGCCAAAGTTAGAACAAACACTTACCTCGGTCCAAGAATAGCAATCAACTCTCTAATACCGCCTTTCCTCTACAATCGAACTTCAAAACAATGATATCTAGGCATAATTAGTTCAATAACATCAATAAGGGCTCAAAAACATAATCCCATAGCCTAGAAATGAAATTACTATCATTCTTCCAAAAACACCAAAATTCGACACCGGTCCCACATGGTCCAAACACGAGGCTCGGACCAAAACCTAGTCACCCATAACCCCACGAGTTCAAATATATAATTTATTTCAAGATTCGACCCCAAATTGAGGTTGAATCACCCAAAATTCTCAAAACCCTAACTCTACCCAAAACCCCTAATTTCTACTTTGATTTCATGATTTAGGCTAGGAATTTAGTGATTAGATGAAGAAATTAAGAGAGGATAAAGTTAAGAACACTTGCCTAAGAAGCTATGGAGGAAAAGGCCTTCAAAATTCGTCTAAGGAGTGTTAGGGAGAAGAGTTCGTGTGGAAAAAATGAGGAATTCCCGTGCTGCTACTGTTCTGGACATTAAAAATATAACTGGGCAAAATTGCCCTTCGCGTTCGCAGGAAAGGGGCCGCGTTCGCGAAGGGTAAACTGGGCAATGCATCGCGAACGCGTGAAAGGGAACGCGAACGCGTAGAGGAAAAATGCTGGGGTCCAAGATTGGCCTACGCGAACGCGTGTTAAGGGACGCGAACGCGATAGAGGACACAACAAATCATCGCGATCGCGATGGCCAGAGCGCGAACGCGATGAAGGGAAATACTGGGGCTTGAATTTGGCTTACGCGTTCACGAGGGTGAAGACGCGAACGCGAAGTGGGAAGGCACAGAACTACGCGGACGCGGACCTAGTGATGCGAATGCGATGAAGAAAACCCATGTGCAAAAATTGCAGAAAATCTGCTAACTTCTTAAGTGCAAAAACACCCCGAACTACCTCTAATTCACTCCCGAGCCCTCGGGGCTCCTAACCAATCACACACACTAACTCAATAACATCCTACGAACTTACTCGAGCGATCAAATCGCCAAAATAACATCAAAATCAATGAATCAAGCCTCAAAATCATCATTTTCATTTCAACCTTCATAACTTCAAATTTTAGATATTTAGGTCCGAAACACGTCAAATGACATCCGATTTCGACCAAACTTTACAGAAAGCTCTTAACACATATTTAAGACTTGTACGGGGCGTCGGAACCAAACTACGAGCCCGATACCATAGTCTTTTGATCAATTTTCATTTCCATTTTCCTTAATAATTTCAAAAAAACAATTTCACGGAAAAATTCATTTCTCGGGCTCTCGACCTCGAAATTCGACTCCGGGTATATGCCCGAGTCCCATATTTTTCTACGGACCCTCCGGGACCGCCTAATCACGGGTCCGGGTCCGTTTACCAAAAATGTTGACCAAAGTCAACTTTAGCAATATTAATATCAAAATTCTTCAAATTTTCAAAGTTCACATTTTTCAACATAAAAGCTTTCCGGCTACGCGCCCGGACTGCGCACGTAAATCGAGGCAAGCAGAAATGAGGTTTTCAAGGCCTCGGAAGCACGGAAAAGAGAGAAATCCGGTGATGACCCTTTGGGTCGTCACATATACCTTAGTCTTCTCAAAGAGCTTCTTGAGACGGTAGAGTCTCGTGCTGATAATGTGAAATAAAATAATAAAAGAGGATGAAGAATATTGCAGAGAAAAGAGAGAGAATTCTTATTAATTTTGGGATGAATTATAATGGGGTAATACCCCTCTATTTATAAGGAAAAAGTGGCTTAGCCACCAAATAACAAATACTAAGATCTCTAAAAAATATAAACATTCACCTTAAATATAATTCTATTTATAACACATACCTTATAAATTAATATTTCTATAACCCATATTAGTAACTCTTTATTAGGTCAGAAAATGGATTCCTTTAATTGATAGCAACCTATTTACAAATATATTAAATATTAAGTCCAAATAAATAAATAAAATTCCAATAATACATACATGTTATTCAAACCAAAATTACGAAATTAATACTTAGGACCTATCCTAAATCCGCTTTTAACTTAAATTTGACATTTGTAGGGGGGAAAAACAGAAGAAAAGAAAATCAATGAAATATTATTTTTTTCTTCATTAGTTTGTGCTTGATATTAAAATACTATTTTTGATAGTAACGGGCCAAAAAGTAATATATATATACATCCGGAGAAATTCAAAAATAGTCAGATCTACAAGTGGTCATTCAAAAATAGCCACAGTTTCAAAAGTAATCAAAATTTAGCCACTTTTCATGTAAAGGTAAATCTGAACGAAAACACTATTCAAAATCAGAAAAAATACTCCAGTATAATATACTAAAATTTCAACATAAGTATACTGGAACTCCAGTACTCCAGTATAATATACTGGAGTTCCAGTATAATATACTGGTCCAGCATATTATACTGGAAGTTCATACAAGGTGCACCGATCTCCAGTACATTATGCTGGAACTTTCCGTGTTGTAGCAAAATAGTGGCTATTTTTCAATGACTTTGCAAACGCTGGCTATTTTTGAATGATCAGTCCGAAAATTGGCTAGCCCGTGCTATTTTCACACATACATCCACATGAGTACATGACCATTGTATGGTCCAGGAGAATGAAGAAGAAAACTTCGATTAGTTTTATTCTACCTTTCCTAAAATGTTTAAAACATTTCTCCTGCAGTCTCAAATTAGTTGCACTGGGTTAATTTTAATAAATTAAAATTTTAAAATTCAATTATTCTTCATGTATTCATCTTTCAAAAACATACTCTAAATATCTTATTTTAATTTAATAAGCTTATAATTTTTCTTAATAAAATTGATCAAACTGCACCAAATCACTCGAGAGTGAAGTGTTAATTCCATCCGGATTAAGTAGTATCATCAAACACTAACAAAATCCTTTTAGCCTTGTATACGGCCGAAATCAGGCATGTCCGATTTCGTAGACTCGGGGAGTTACTTCGAGAATAAGCTCAAAACGGACCTGACTCGAGCCCGGTGGCAGAGTATAGAACTTGAGGATCGAAGTGCTCGTTGAAAACCAAGGCCGAGTATGACCAACCTCGAGTAAGGCATAATGATGGAATGGCGAGATATTAGCAACCAACCGAAGGTCTCGGCAGAAATCTCGGAATGGATCATACCAAGCAGTTATCGGCGCCAAGCACGGGATTTATTTCCGTTATTAGACTTGTACCTTATTTAGGATTCCTCTACTATATAAAGAGGGACCCCATTCATTTGTAAAACACACATTAACTGATAAATAATACACACGCTACTCTCTGTTTACTCATTATTCTCTATTGTTCTTTATTGTTCTTGCTGCTTGATCTCGAGACTGTTCCAAATCAAGGTCGATACATCGCCACAACATTGGTTTGATTTGTTTTATCGTCTAATTCATTTACTTAATTCATTATTTACCAATTGGCATTGGATCAGATCACGTATCCTTAAAACTACAATAAAAGTTTAATTGTTACTCAAATTTTAGGGTAAACAGTTTGGCGCCCACCGTGGGGCTAAGAATAATTGTGATTGTTTTAGTGTAGATTCTGATAACACACGTTATTTTCACACTTGTTCTTGTCAAGTATTTTTTGCTCTCAGGTTAAAGCATGTCAAACTCACAAAACGCACCCGTACATGGTGATGATAGTCTTGGATTTCACGGGGAAACGACAATGTAATTGCTCCAGGTTCCGGGGTGCCACCAGCTATTATCGGGGGAGTACCGATTGTCGATCCAGTCGATATCAGTTCGCACATTGCTTTAAATGCAGATTTAGGCGCGGACCCCGAGGGGAGTGTGCGCAGGGAAGGCCGATCTGGTGTCCAAAGAACACAGGGCGTAGGAGACGGGGGAGTTAGTCTCCAGGTAATATTCGAGATGCTACAGGCTCAGCAGGCTGCTATTGCTCAGCTTCAAGGTCAACATAGAACTCCAAGCGTGGTCGAGCCAGAAATCACTTGCCGTATCGAGCCAGTGCCAGAAAGGTCGAATGGTAACGGATCAGGGACTGATCCTACAATTATGAAGATGCTTGAGGAGCTCACCAAAAGAAACGAGTCGGGGGAGAAGAAAATCGAAGATAATGATAAAAAGGTGGAAACATACAACTCCCGAGTTGATCAGATACCGTGGGCACCCCCAATCTTAAAAGGTTTGGTGGCAAAAAAGTTCGTGCAAAAGCCTTTTCCTCAGAGTGCGGCTCCGAATCCCATTCCTAAGAAGTTCCGTATGCCGGATATACCTAAATACAACGAGACAACTGATCCTAATGAACACATCACTTCGTACATATGCGGAATTAAAGGAAATGGTTTAAATGATGAGATCGAATCGGTTTTGTTGAAAAACTTTGGGAAAACTTTGTCAAAGGGAGCAATGATTTGGTATCACAACCTGCCACCAAATTCCATCGACTCATTTGTCATGTTAGCAAACTCCTTCGTGAAGGCACACGCCGGGGCCATAAAGGTCGCAATAAGGAAATCAGACGTTTTTACGATAAGACAGAGGGATGAAATGCTGAGGGAGTTCGTATCCCGATTTCAAATGGAACGAATGGAGTTGCCACCAGTCACAGATGATTGCGCCATTCAAGCTTTCACCCAAGGGTTGAACGAGCAGAGTTCGATAGCATCACGGCAGTTGACACAAAATTTGGTCGAGTATCCAGCTGTAACTTGGGCAGATATGCACAATCGATATCAATCGAAGGTCAGGGTCGAGGACGACCAATTAGGAGCCCCTTCCGGTTCAGTACATCCAAACAGGTTAGCAGTTAAAACCCCGAGGGACATCGACAAGGAACTAAGGCCGAACAGGGAACGATATCAACCATATACCGAGATCGAAGGAACAATGTCTCGGGACGCAATCCCTCCCAGAATGATCGAAGAAACGATCGAGGACAAAATTCTCGGGGACTTATGAGTAAAAGCGGTTTTGATAAGCATGCCTATCCTGTAGAGGCACCGCGATTATCGGAATATAACTTTAGCGTTGATGCATCAAGCATTATATCGGCAATCGGAAGGATCAAAGATACTAGATGGCCCAGACCCATACAAACCGATCCTTCCCAAAGAAATCCAAACTTAATGTGCAAGTATCATGGCACGTATGGTCACAAGACCGAGGATTGTAAGCAATTAAGGGAAGAGGTAGCCCGTCTATTCAACAAGGGCCACCTTCGAGAGTTCCTTAGCGATCGAGCCAAGAATTATTTCAGAGACAAAGACGCCAACAGGAAAAATGAATAGGAGGAACCACAACATGTCATTCATATGATCGTAGGCGGGTCGATATCCCACAAGGGCCCGTGTTCAAACGTACTAAAGTATCAGTTACCAGGGAGAAACGGACCCGGGATTATGTGCCCGGGGACTCCTTATCGTTCAACGACAAAGAAGCAGAAGGCATTTATCAACCACACAATGACGCTCTGGTAATTTCTATCTTATTAAATAAAGTTCAAGTTAAGCGTGTTTTAGTGGATCTAGGTAGCTCGGCGAATATCATCCGATCGAGGGTCGTGGAGCAACTCGGCCTACAAGATCAAATTATGCTCGCAGCTCGAGTCTTAAACGGCTTCAACATGGCCAGTGAAATGACTAAAGGGGAGATTACTCTACCGGTAAACGTGGCTGGAACCATTCAAGATACCAAGTTCCACGTGATCGAGGGCGACATGAGATACAATGCCCTACTCGGAAGGCCATGGATTTATAATATGAGGGCAGTTCCTTCGACTCTCCACCAAATGATGAAATTCCCAACGTCGGGTGGTGTAAAAACAGTGTACGGGGAGCAGCATGCTGCAAAGGAAATGTTTGCCGTCGACGAGGTTGTACCGGTATCGACAGAAAGGTCGGGCATCAAAGGTAAACAGGAAACCAAATAGCAATCACAGCCACCGGCCTCCACCGGATCGAGAAAATAGAAGATAGAAGAAGAAGATGAGGATTTCTTAACCCCTCAAACCTTTATTGTTCCCGAAGACTCCGACGCCACCAAATCAACAGTCGAAGAGCTGGAACAGGTTATATTGATCGAGTACATGCCCGAGCGAAAGGTATACCTGGGAATGGGGTTAATCCCCGAACTCAGGAAAAAACTTATTCAATTTCTTATTAATAACATGGATTGTTTTTCTTGGTCCCATTTAGACATGACAGGGATCCCATCGGAGATAACAACACATCGGCTAAGCCTTGACCCCAGGTTCAGACCGGTGAAACAAAAGAGAAGGTCCCAGTCCGAAGTAAAGCATGCATTCATAAAGGACTAGGTAACTAAGCTTCTCAAAATAGGGTCCATCCAGGAGGTGAAGTATCCCGAATGGTTAGCCAACATAGTCGTAGTCCCTAAAAAGGGAACAAACATAAAATGTGTGTAGATTACAAGGATTTGAACAAGACATGCCCTAAAGATTATTTTCCACTGCCTAACATCGATCGCATGATAAATGCCACGGCTGGCCACGAGATCCTTACCTTTCTCGACGCCTATTCCGGGTACAATCAAATTCAGATGAACCCGGGAGACCAGGGAAAGACCTCATTTATCACCAAGTATGGAACATATTGTCATAATGTAATGCCCTTCGGGCTAAAAAATGCAGGAGCTACTTACCAACGCCTAGTAAATAAGATGTTCGAAGAACAAATAGGTAAGTCAATGGAAGTTTATATTGATGACATGCTAGTTAAGTCCCTGCGCGCAGAGGACCATTTGGCTCATTTGCAGGAAATGTTCAAGATTTTGAGGAAATATAACATGAAACTCAACCCCGAGAAATATGCTTTCGGGGTCGGCTCGGGCAAGTTTCCAGGCTTCATGGTGTCAAATCGGGGATCGAGATCAACCTCGATAAAATCAAGGCCATCAAAGACATCACTGTCGTGGATAGTGTAAAAGTCGTGCAGAGGCTGACTGGACAGATAGCTGCTTTGGGCCGATTTATCTCAAGGTCATCGGATCGAAGCCACAGATTTTTCTCTTTACTCAAGAAGAAGAATGATTTCACCTGGACCCGGAGTGTCAACAAGCATTAGAAGAATTAAAGCGGTACCTATCGAGCCCACCATTGCTTCACACTCCGAAGGAAGATGAGAAACTTTACTTATACTTGGCAGTATCGGAAATCGCGGTGAGTGGTGTCCTAGTTCGAGAAGACCAAGGTACGCAATTTCCCGTTTACTATGTAAGTCGAACACTCGGGGACTGCACGCTCGAATTATCTAAATTCGAAGTCACAAGACCTCAAAGAGGCACCCCTCGACATATAGGCCAAGGCATCATACTCGGGGACTGACATTTCGAACAAGTTCAAAATGTTATCGGGAAATAAGTCCAAGAGGCATGCCTGAAGGCTACGGTCATATTAATAAGTCCAAGAGGCATGCCCGAAGGCTAAGGCCATATTAAAGGCTACGGCCATATTGAAGGCTATCGTTGAAATAACGCGGCTCGAAGACGCCCGAATCCTACAATAAACAATAGGCCTCCAAATACTTTGAAAAAATCGGTTAAAAGGCTATCCCCAGCAAAACGACTAAAAAAGGGCTTCGATAAAATCAGCCCTCGAAAAACTAAAAGGCTTCGATAAAATTAGCCCTCGAAAAACCTTAAGAGGTATCAAATTATCTTAACACGAACGTGCTAAGGCACAAAGAGCAAAGGGGTCTCAATCGACATCGGACCCTCAAAAAACCCAATGGGTAAAAAATACATGCTAAGGCATAAAGAAATTTCTACTAAGCCTTTTAAGCCGAAAAGAGGAAAATAATAGCCATCTTTTAAAGGCCATATCGGCCCAACCTAAAAGAGCCCAAGGGCCAAAACATTTAGAGTTCGAGACCTTGTTCTCACTCAACTCGGACCTAAGGGTTCCACTATTCCGAGCTCGAATAAAATTGACTTGAATATAGCTAGAGGATTCATCATAAAACCTTAAGAGGTATTCTATTATAAGTTCGAAACTTGCCCATTATTTGCTAAAAAACCTAAGGGTTTGTTTTAATCTGAGTTCGAGCTAATGCTCACTAGATTATTGAAGTTATAACAACAAAAAATTTCGCAAGGCAAAAACAAAGCAGACTTTACCACGAATCAGAGATAGAGCGGAAAGAAAAGGAACTTTTTATACATAGAAGGGTATTTACAATGCCCACAAGGGGCCTTACACAAAAAATAAAATCCTAAGGGCCTAGTCCACTTTGGGAGCCACATCTTCGGGAGCCGCTTCTTCGGGGGCTTCATCCTCATCTCCTCCGCTCTCGGATCCACTAGCAGAGTCTTCATCATCGGAGAGTAAAGCTGCAACCTCGTCCTCCAAAGCTTTTACACTCTCGATATCAGCTGAGAGGTCGAAGCCACGAGCATGCACTTCCTCGAGAGTCTCTCTTCGGGATTGTCGCCTGGCATGATCGACAGCACACGACAATTTAACTTCAGCAGCAACAGAGATCTCCTATGCCCGAATGTTGGCAGCCTCGGCATCAGCTCGATAAGAGGCCGCAAGCGCCTCCGCCTCAGATTTAGCCTTTGCAAGCTCGGTGGACAAGTTAGCCTCGAGCTCCTCAATCTTCTAGGCTCGGGCCAAGCTTTCCTCCTTCACACTTTGAAGTTGGCACTCGACCAAAGTCAGTTGGGCCCGAAGCACCTCTTTCTCCGAGGCAAGACCATCCATATGTTGTTTCCATCCAAGGTCTCGGCCTCTTTCGTCTTAGCCTCCTCTCGAAGCTGCTCCACCAGCTCGCCCTTCTGCTGGGCCTGCAAAGTCAAAATGTTAATCGCCAAGTCAAATGAATACATAACAAATTCCTAAAAAATTACATTACCTGCTCGATGAGCTCAGTCTGTTCTCGATGAGCCTTCGACAGTTCGGCTCGGAGGTCCCTGATCGCCTCCTCTTTTTGAACGTAGAGGAGTTTGAGGCCGTCTGTCTCCTCCACGAGCTTCTGGAGTTCGGCCTAGCATCGGGTCAGCTCGGCCTAAAATTTGGAAAACGCTTCTCGATGGAGCATCAAACGCTTCTCGATGGAGAGTCATGGCCTTTACACAAAGAGAAAAATCAAACTTGAAAAAATGAGAATAAAACACAAGCATAATTATGGAGGCAGAAACTTACTTGTTTAAAAAGCCGCTGGGCCTCGTCAAAACTGAACGAAGCATCAGGGTCGTGACCATCTTCGACCCCTACAAAGCATCCCTGGAATATATCATTCCCTTCGTGGGCCGTCCCCACGTCGGGAGTCTCCATAGCCCGAGCATCTCGGAGCTGCCCTTCGGAGAACGTAGGGCCAGGCGGCGATTCATCTATATTAATTATCCCAAGCGAGTCACTTGGGATATTCTCTTCATTTTGAGGGGCCTCGGAATTAGACCCTTCAGGCACACCCGCTAGTCGTTCTTCATAGCAGGGTGCGCTTTTACCGCCCGATGGCTCGGGGACTCTGCTCGGACTTCCCTCCGAGATTTCTTCGGTTTGAGATTGAACAGCCTCAACCACCACCGACTCGACAGCCTTTGAAGCTTCAGTGCTTCCCCTCTTTCGAGGCATCAGCTCGCAACCGGCGTCCTCCCTTTCCTCCCCTTCATCTCGTAGCCTTTGGGCTACGCCAGCAGAAAGAGCAGCGAATTTGCCCCTCGGCTTACGAGCCCTACTCTTTTTAGGCTTCGGGGTATCAGAAGGCGAGGCCGTTCTCCTCTTTTTGTCCTCGGCTGGTTTGGGAACCACCTCTTCCCCAGGTGGGGCTGGCGTCATTTCAGCGACATCTCCGAGGCCTGCGTAAAAGGGAGTCAGGTATATGTAAAAGTGAATATTTCAGAAAAATGCGTCGTAAGCATACAGGGTGAACTTACCATGACTTTTAGCCTCCCATCTACCTTTTGTTAAGTCACGCCAACAACGCTCAGCATGTGAAGAAGTAGAAGCAGTTGTCGAACCCAACCTTCGAGGTCTGGAATCGCACCAGGAAACCAAGGGGAAGCTGCACCATGAAAAAGAAATTAGATCGAAGAAGAATAAAGAAAGAAAAATAGCGAATATCATCGATGGAGTTGTACTTACGTTTCATGTTCCATTCCTCGAGGAATGGCATTTTTTTCGGTGGGGGTTAGGTCAGAGGTCTTGATTCGGACAAACCGGCCCATCCATCCTCGGTCCTTGTCCTCATCAATGCTCGAGAACAGCGCCTTCGTGGACCGATGTTGGAGCTTTATCAACCCACATCGATAAAGGCGAGGGCTGTATAACCTGATCAGATGGTCGAGGGTGAAAGACATCCCCTCGACCTTGCTCGAAAAAATTTTTGAGTAAAATGATGATACGCCAGAAGGAGGGGTAGATCTGGCCAAGGGTCACCCGATATTGGCGACAGAAATCGAGTATGACCGGATCTACGGGACCCAATGTGAAATGATAAGTATACACACTTAAGTACCCTTCCACATAGGTCGTGATGTCCTCCCCAGGGGAAGGAATCATCACCTCCTTATTTTCGCAATTACAGTCCTTTTTCACCCGCTCGAGATCATCTTCAGATATCGAGCAGATATATCGGGACATGGGCTCACATCTGCCTGGAAATGAGGAAGGTCTTTCGACTTTGAAATCGGAAGACAACTCGCATGGCCCAGGAACACACTCCTCGATGCGAGGCTCCACCAGCGTTTTATCACCGGTTGGCCGCGATGAGGAGGCTTTTTCTTTCTGAGGGACAATTTTAGATGTTTTAGCCATCATTGTTGTGGAATTCAAGAAAGGAGGAGACTTTGATGCTATGACAAAACACAAACCGAAGAGGAAGATGAACTTAAAGAAAATTGAGAAGCTTGTAGATATTTGGGAAAAGGATTTGGAAGTAAAGATTGTAAAGATTGAGGAATTTATCTATTTATAGTGGCCACTTCAACGGTTTGAGGAAACTAGTGGCCAACCATCAACCACCGTTAACTAATGGCCTTGAGAACTATGCAAACACGACCCTTCACTCACTTCTGTCGCTGACGTCATGGAATTGACGTCATAATCGAGGTATCGTAGAATCGAGGATCAAATCGTTTCTTATCAGTTCACTCTAAGAAACGCGGGGACTATCTGTATACGGTCGAAATCGAGCATGCCCGATTTCCTAGACTCGAGGAGTTGCTTCGAGAATAAGCTCAAAACGGATCTGACTCGAGCCCGGTGGCAGAGTATAGAACTTGAGGATCGAAGTGCTCGTTGAAAATCAAGGCCGAGTATGACCAACCTCGAGTAAAGCATAATAATGGAATGGCAAGATATTAGCAACCAACCGAAGGTCTCGGTGGAAATCTCGGAATAGATCATACCTTCAGTTATTGGCGCCAAGCACGGGATTTATTTCCGTTGTTAGAGTTGTACCTTATTTAGGATTCATCTACTATATAAAGAGGGACGCCATTCATTTGTGACACACACATTAACTGATAAATAATACACACGCTACTCTCTGTTTACTCATTATTCTCTATTGTTCTTTATTGTTCTTGCTGCTTGATCTCGAGAATGTTCCAAATCGAGGTCGATACATCGCCACAACACTGGTTTGATTTGTTTTATCGTCTAATTCATTTACTTAATTCATTATTTGCCAATTGGCATTGGATCAGATCACGTATCCTCAAAACCACAACAAGTTTAATTGTTACTCAAATTTTAGGGTAAACAAGCCTTTTTCTTTCTTTCTTTTCTTATTTTCTTTTACGATGAAATCACAAAGTTTAAGTACGATAAATAAATAAAAAAAGAGGAGAAAACAAAGTTCCAATATAATTTAAATATTGTTATAAATATATATTATATTATGGATGTTCATTTAGTACTCCGTTGTAAATAAGCTTCCTAAAGAAGCTTTTCCATATGGGACTCTGCTGTAAATATGTTTATCTATTTAGTACTCTATTGGAAATAAGCCTCCTGAAGAAGCTTATTATTTCGGTAATCCGTTATGGACAAATATTACTCCCGCTAGAAGATTATCTATATGTGGTACAGTAGCAACTTACAAGCAGCTTACACAGCAGCTTGCAGTAGCAGCTTACAAGCAACTTACAAGCAGCTTACACAGCAGCTTGTATGTTTATTGTCAACCTGCAGTTTGGCATTTGAAATTGTTTTTCTCACTTAAGAGCATAATTTTTAAATTATGAAATCAAGACAGTTCATCTTGATAATGCTAGTTTGTATACAAGCTAGTTTAGCAGTGAATACCTCCTATTAATGGCTAAACTATTGTTTATGAGAACAAAGCTTCATGTGTTGGTCTAGGATTTTCTAAATTGCATATAGCAGCACTTGTATGCATCAGGCCAACAATATATGATAAGTCCTCCCCTCATAATTGGTTTAGGATCAGAAACCAAATATTTTACTATCTTTTGATGTGTGGTATATGATTAATTTCTCTACCACAATGCATATAGATATGTTTTCCAAAGAAGATTGGGGATATATGTTAGTTTTTCTAACATTTGGAGGATGGAATAAACAGCTGAAAAACATGCTATATGAATCGAATTATCATTAATATGATCCTCACTTAGAAGATAATTCAAGTCAAATACCAAAAGCATTTGCTGATCCAAAATCAAATATCATATTTCAGCTGCAAATGCTCCTATTAAAATTTAAAGTCCATGAAGGATAGAGTTTACTGTACGCATGAAGCGTGGTAGACCAATCGGTTTCAAAGGTAACAATCCTTGAAAAATGATAAAGAGCTAATGATCAAAATGATCATAATGAGGAGGAAATGAGCTCCAGAAGAGCCCAGGACATAACATTTCATGAAACTCCAGAAGAAGTTCAGGTACCTGAAAATAAAGAAAGTGATGAGATCTCAACAAGTTATGTCGCTTAGGAACCGATACAAAATGATCGTCGATGATATATTTGATACAATATAGTGCACAATATTGTAAAAGTTTGTGAGGATCGGACCTGTAGTCCAAACACCTGAAGATGTCATGCCATTTAAATGCAAGGCATAACCTATCTGACTCATTTGATTAAGTCTATATGAAGATCCCTGAAGGATTTAAAATGCCTGAAGCATATAATTCAAAGTCTCGAGAAATGTACTCGATCAAATTACAAAGATCTTTGTGCGATTTAAAGCAATATGGGTGCATGTGGTAATCGCCTCAATGAATATTTGCTGAAAGAAGAAGAGCTCCAAAAGTCAATTGAATATCTTAAGAAAGAATTTGCGATGAAAGATCTTGGAAAGAAAAAAGACTTTGTTTTAGTCTGCAAATTGAACATTTAGCAGACGAAATTTTTATTCATCAATCTGCCTACACAAAAAGGGTCTTAAAATGCTTTTACATGGACAAAGCACACTCATTGAGTACACCAATAATTTTTTTTTAATCACTTAAAGTGAATAAGGATCCGTTCTTACCTCCAGAAGAGGATGATGAACTCCTTGGTCCTGATATACCCAAGTCTCTGCACTGTACTCTTTTTCCCTTGCTCAGATTTTTTCCCACTAGGTTTTTCCTGGTAAGGTTTTTAATGAGGCAGCTTGCAATGCATATTGTTAGTGTACTCTTTTCCTTGACTAGGATTTTTTTCCATGGGGTTTTTTCTAGTAAGGTTTTAACGAGGCACATAATAATGAACATCCAAGGGGGAGTGTTATGAAAATATTATTGTGGATGTCCATTTATTACTCCACTGTAGATAATCTTCCTGAAGAAGATTATCCATTTAATACTCCATTGAAGTTTTCTACAAGCAGCTGATGCAGGCAGGTTGCAAGCAACTCAATAAAATGACTTGCAGCAGTTTCTTGGTTTGATGAGATTAATTTAAATCGATCTGAAATAGTGGTGGATAATATTTTCTACAAATTCAACTTTTGAGAAGATGGTATACAAGATTGGAATGCGGAGACTCGAATATTTGAAACAAGGTTTTCATAAGGGGGAGTAAAATACGCTATGCACTCTTTTTTCCTTAATAAGGTTTTTTCCTACGGGGTTTTTCTTACAGGTTTTTAATGAGGCACATTATCTTTTAATGAACATCCAAGGGGGAGTGTTATAAATATATATTATATTATGGATGCTCATTTAGTACTCCGTTGTAAATAAGCTTCCTGAAGAAGCTTATCCATATGGGACTCCGCTGTAAATATGTTTATCTATTTAGTACTGTATTGGAAATAAGCCTCCTGAAGAAGCTTATCATTTCGGTACTCTATTATGGATAAATATTACTCCCGGTAGAAGATTATCTATATCTGGTACAGTAGCAATTTACTAGCAACTTACAAGCAGCTTACACAGCAGCTTGCAGTAGCAGCTTCCTTTCTTCTATAAATAGAGGAGATTTCAATTCATTATGTACATCAGTTTGAAGTTGAATAATATATCAGCCTCTCTCTATACTTGCCTTCGATTTATTTGCTTTACGGTTTTTATTTTATAACAAATATCTCTATGGGATGTAATATTTTGAACATGTTCTAATATTAATACATGATATCCAGTTTCTTAAAAAAAAAGTTCAAAGATAATTAGAGGTATAATTAGTTTGGCCCGACATGAAACTGAAAATTACTTGAGAGCACGTTAAGGTCGGTGTGTAAGTAAATTGGGTTTTATTGGAAAAGCAAACCTAACAAGCTACTCTCTCTTCCAGTTTTCACTTTATTGCTGAGTCACACCCATTAAAAAATAAATTACTATACTCAGTCACCAGACTGAGTCCCAGCGACGTCGTTCCGTCAATGTTAATCTTTGTCCAAACCACGCTAGCAAAACAATCGACTGAAAACCAATAGCTCGTTGCAGAAACTGGTAACCTCTCAAAATTAGAGACCGCTCAATCCATTGGGTGCGAATACGATGCAGACTGAAGCCAGAGTAGGAGTGGTGGTGGATGGAGGAGGAAGCGCCGGCGGTGGAGGATGTGGCCGCGGAGCAGTGGTTGTGGACGGCGGAGCATCTCGTAAATTGATCACGCAGCAGCGCCAGCAGTCTCAGATCGGGACTGTTCCTCAGCTTCTCGCCGGTGGAGTTGCCGGTGCCGTCAGCAAGACTTGCACTGCGCCCCTTGCTCGCCTTACTATTCTCTTTCAGGTTCAAATTTTTACTTTATGTTTTCCTGATATTTTAAACTGATTATTATAATTCTAAGTGAAACTTAATTCGTGTTTATAGGTGCAAGGAATGCACGCGGATGCTAGTAGCTTAAAAAAAGCGAGTATATGGCAAGAGGCTTCACGTATTGTACGTGAAGAAGGGTATCGGGCACTTTGGAAGGGGAATTTGGTCACAATTGCTCACCGCCTTCCATATTCCTCTATTAGCTTTTATGCATTTGAACGCTACAAGAATGTTGGTACAAACGTTCTATGAAATTCTATTTTATTAAAGTGCCAATAATTTCTGGAACTTGTCTGTCTAATTTTTTTAAAAAAAAAATTATTAAATGCACATACAGGTGTTGCAGTTGATTTTGGGAGTGGAAAGCCAAGGAGAGAATATAACTGCAGACCTTTGTATACGACTTGTAGGTGGCGGTTTGTCTGGGATAACTGCTGCTTCTGTTACATACCCGTTGGATCTTGTTAGGACACGTCTTGCAGCTCAGGTGAGTGGAATTCAGATGGAATTTTGATTTGGTATTGGAAACATGTTTATTTGCTAAATAATGTATCATTCCCAAAATGCCGCGGAGACAAAGTTCAAAGGGGAAAGAAAAGGGAACAAAAGACCTACTTTTAATCGGTGTATTAGGAAAAAGTTTTTGTTCAGTAACTAAAACAGTTATAATCTTGATCACATGAACCAAGTTGTTCGGTGTTGTAAACAATAAAAAGCTCAGGCTAAGTTGTATTATTATTCAATCTTCATATAGTTTCCTTTTTCATTATGTCCTGGTTTGTCTTCATCAAGGTGATTTGTCTAATTACTCATAGGAGTACTCTATATCGGAGAAATCACATGTTGCATCCTTACCACTGAACAAAGCTCCTGGGGACAAATTAGATTAATTAGATGGATTTGAATATTTGTTCAGTCTGATGATTTCAGCCTCATCTTCCTTTAAGACCAGAATTATTAATCATTTCCTAGATGACTCGGGGTAGGGGAGGGGCTAGAGGTGTCGTGAATGGAATGTGGGTAGTTCGTCATTGAAGGTTAATAATCAGTGTCATCAAAGGAGAAAAGCGCTAAGGTCTCTTGGGGTTTTAAGTACAAAGCACAAATAAAATGCAGGTCTTAATGAAGAAAGGCGCAAATGGAGAAAAAAATAGAAAAATATATATAATTCAGGAATAATAATTAAACACAAATACAATTATATGAACAAAAATTCACTATAAAGTGGAATATTTATTGTTTAGTTTCGCTCTATTTAGGATAACACCCATTAGCAATGATACATACGCTTTAGAGCCTTGGTGACTTCACTAAAGCGCCTACAAAGCGGGGCGAAGCGCTCAGTCTGTTTTCCAACTAGTTTCGGGGCTTAGCGCACCTTAGGCGAGTCTATTTAATTGCAATTTGGACATACGGACACTAGCTTCAGGAGGCTCTCTTCTTTGATTGTTGACTAGTAAATGAACTGTACATAATCTGGAAAAAGGCTAAAGCTGTTTGCTTTTACATTCACACACACACACACACATTACTGTGGCCAGGCTTAGTTATCTTATAAACGGGTTGCTCTATCTTGTAAATGATGTCTTGTATTTTATTCATTTGGTTGAAAGCTTGGAACTATACGCTTTCAGTAATCAGTGCTATTATTCTTACTTTTGGTGAGATTCCAATGTTCCAATTACTAGATTAAGAAACAATAGTCTAGAGCGGCTGCTTGATGCCAGAGTTGTTGGAAAGTCAAAGCCCACAGATTCATTTATACTCTTAGTTAAGATAGTTTTGAAATTTCAGAAATGGTTATGGTTTCTCTTACATATTTCTGTAACAATTTGTTCCTTTTCTGAGACATTAGATCCTTTTTGGTAGTTTTACTCATTTTGAGTTTTGCAGAGAAATGTAATATATTACAGAGGCATTTGGCATGCATTACAAACCATCAGTAGGGAAGAAGGGATAGCCGGCCTTTATAAAGGAATGGGTGCTACTTTATTGGTATCTCTCTTTGTCCTTGAGATTCTATTCCTGCTGAATTGTGCTTTTCCTGTTTTATGCTGAATGTATATCTCAATTTCATGTAGGGGGTTGGCCCGAATTTGGCAATCAGCTTTTCAGTTTATGACACTGTGAGATCTTACTGGCAGTCTCATAGGTAATATTCGATGAGAGTGTACTGTCTATTCTCTTTTCATCATTTTTGTTTTCCTCTTGATAACTATTGGTGAAATGTGCTGTCATTCACTGGTTAGTTCTCTAGTTTGTCCCTCTACGCATTCATCTCAAGATAGCACTATATTAACACACCTCTTCATATCAGACCAGAAGACTCAACCGTCCTGGTCAGCCTTGCTTGTGGAAGCCTTTCAGGCGTTGCATCATCAACAGGTCAGTGATCTGATGTACATGAAAGGTGGTAGAAATTTTGAGCTTCCAATTTTGGTTTGATGTCCTATACAGGAAATAGCGATGGAGAAAAGTATTGTCTTACCTGTATTTCTTGAATTTTGGCTAATGCCCCCCAGCTTGTTAAGTGTTGGCACCACTTTGTTTAAGTGTGCTGTTGTCTCTCTCTGAATTTTCTGATCTCAACATCTTGTTACTACATGGAGACATATCTACATTGCCAAAACATTCAACTTCCACATGCTTCCTATTCCATAAATGTGTTCGGGAGGAAAAAGAACCCTGTTTATCCTCCTTTCGTCTATTTCTCCTGGCACCTTTGGTGCAGTTTTATCTTTATGATACCCTGCTTTGATAAATGTGTTCTGTAGCTCTCGACATCAAAACGAACAGAATATCTAACTGTTATTCAATGATTGGAATACTCTTTACAAAATAGATAAACAAATAGAAAAGCTGATGTTGTGTTTAACAAGCTGTTTCTCCACCTCAAAGTTGGTCCGGCACTGACTGAGTTCTAGATATGCAGAGTTAGGCCTTCAACTATTATGATATTAAACAAATCTATGGTATTTGAAAGTAGGTGTTAATGCATGTAGTTGTCTCATTGCTTTTGATGCAGAGAAGCAGGTTGAGGTGCTGGCTTCTCACTAAGTATCTAACTGGACTGACCCTTAGAGCCCGAGCACCTTTATCTGGCATATCGGAATTTAGTAAGGAAGCTCACCCCAACCCAAAAAAAAATTGTTTACTTGTCTTTCTCGCACTAACTTTTTGTTTCTGACTGGAAATGTCAGTCATAATTTTCGTCTCATACTTTAATTGGGTAACTTGGATCTCCAAACATGCAGTTGGCTCCACTATGGTGGATATTTGCACGTGAGCCATTTGTATTTGCAGTTATCAAAATGTGAGAGGCTTCCTCGTTGAGGTATGCTTCTCAATTAGGCTTGAAAATGTTATGTTACAAAATTGATAGTAGGACCATCAAGAATTAGCTGTGTTTATACTGGTCTTTGTGTGTAAAATTTGAATAATTCCATCTACTTCCTAGAAACCCTCAAAAATAAGATAGAGACAGCAGCAAAAGATTATGCATGCACTGGGGAACTAAAGGAAATGGCAATCTCACCTACTAAAATCTACAAATTAACAAAAAGAATGGAGAAAACATATTAGAAGTCCACTAGAATAATGATTAATGGAAGAAGAAACATGCATGAAAAATGAAACTGACCCCTTTTGTAAGAGATTCTCCCTCTTGGCTGCATCTATTCCTTCATCTTTGCAACCTGCTCCTTCTTCATTGCTTGTCTGAAGTCCCTGTTATGCATCTTTTGATATGGGATAGAAGGCTTTGGCATTGCAAAGCATTTTTTTGTTGATGTCTTACAGACTGTATGCATCACCCAGAATTTATTTATGCTATTTCAGTTTTGCTAAAGAGTAGAAACTTGTATATCTTTCTGATATAGATTTTAATTTGGGATATAAAAGAAGTTGGAGTTGCCCAGTCGGCTTTATGTATTCCGTACAACTAGCACCAGTGTTTTAAAAGCAAAAAGTGCGATTGGCGATAAGCAAGAACGAAGCACAGCTTCACTGAAGAAAATGTAGAATAATATAGGATATTGACAGCTATCTTATTTTTTTCAACTCACTTTCTTCATATAACGTACATACAGATCTAATATGCATTAAACATGTAACGACGACCACTGTCTTCAAAATTATCTCGTGATAAAACCATTTAATTCATTTAATTTGATAAATTTCACTTGCCAATTTCTGTGCAGTTCATAGATTTCTAGTTGTGACTAAAAATTCCTACTAATAAAGCATAAAGTAAAAGTGTCATATCACAAGATGAAGTAGGAAAATAAGAGGATAGCTGTAGAAGAGATACCAGAATAGAAGAAAGGAATAGGAGAAAGCAAAGCAGGGAGGATGAACGAAGGACAAGAAGAAAAGAAAGCAGACTGGGACAGAAGCTGAGCAATTACAGGATGAGGGAGAAAGAGAAGAAATTAAATCACAAAATAGTGATGATGAATTTTGAATCATCAAGAAAGAAGATAGAGGAACCTTTCTGGAGCAAAGTGAAAGGCATTTGGGACCTAGTTTTCTCTCCACCTTTTCTTCTAGTGTAGCAGCATAAGTAGGCCTACTTCCTCTCCATCTTTTTTTTTCTTCAGATAGATATCTAGACTCCTTAATTCTGTATTTGGGTTCTTTCTTAAGTACAACAGATCCCGATAGAAGCTCCCACCTCATTCCTTTATTACTTATGCCACTGTAACAAGCACTTCTTTCAAGTCACGTAGTTTGCCCAATGAGGCACCACACCTGCACCTCTCCATGCTTCCCCACTTGATGGTTAATACTAACAGGCGCATGTTTTGGCTTCTAATTTATTTAGATGTCCCGGTGGATGGGCAATCACCTTCATCATTCCCATTTTGATATTCTATATTGTCATAATTGGATCAGTTGCTTTTCAAGTCATCAACACAACCTGGTCAAAGTTTTTATTTTTTTTTTTTTTTTTGCAAAAGTAGGATAATAGGTTGCATCTCTTTTGCATTATCTAAAGCTGGGCATCGAGAATCCCAAATGTGCCTGATGGGAAAAAGTTGATTACATGATGAAATGCCTAATTATTTGCAGTTCTTTCATCTTTATGTGTATGGATGCTTTTGCAGTAACGTTTCCTTTGGATCTTGTGAGGCGACGAATGCAATTGGAAGGAGCAGGTGGTCGGGCCCGCATTTATAAGACTGGTTTGATTGGTGCATTCAGTCGTATTATCCAGACAGAGGGTCTGCGTGGTTTATATAGAGGAATTTTGCCTGAATATTACAAGGTTGTGCCTAGTATTGGTATTGTCTTTATGACATACGAGAAAATGAAACAGATTCTCTCAGATATTGACTGATGTGTTGGCTTGAGATATCGGAGAATAAACTTACAGGTATAAGGCGCCTCAAGATCATATACCAGAAGTTTGTAATTCTTTCGAAATCTGTGATTGTCGATGTAACCCACACCATTCATGTATAGATGGTTAAAAGAAGGCACAATTGCAGTAGTTAAAGTACAATTCAATTTTATGTATTGATATGATTCTTCTTGGTGCCTTTGATAAGCCTATGAGTTGAAGCTTCTTGTTGGAAAAGTGACTTAAAAAACAAAATAATTCCTGGAAAATCTAAAATCTGTGTCGATCATTTGGACGTCTTATTCATTTAAGTGTGAATAGACTTATACCTTGTCTTTGTCCTCCCTTCCCCTACGCCAGAAAAGAAAGGATACTACTTCCTTTTGGTGTTTGAATTGGAAAAAGAATTAGAATTGTAACCACACTGGACTCTTCTCGCAAGACTGCAGAATATGTGTAAATGGATATCATTGGCAGAGTTCCAATACAAAACCATCTCTTATCTCTGGAATAAGCCCCTTCCCAAAGTGGTTTAAACTTGGTGGCTTGTGTTGTTACAGGGATCTGCTCAGCAGTGTAGACTCGTTTCTACGGCAGTGCTCATCTATTATTTTGCCAGAGAACGTTCTGCTATAATACTCCCTATCTTCTTCTCTTACCTTTTTTGAGCTTGCTTGCGACAGAGATCTTAAAATTACCAGACAATCGTAGTGTTCATTGGTTGCGGTAGGAACATTGGCTAAAGAACACAATTCAGTTCACTTTTTTATCCGATAACGGTAGTGTCCAAGCCACCTTGCACACTTATTGAGTAAACCTGTAGGGTACATGCTATCTTTCACCAACATAGATACAGTGTGACTATCAACCAAAGGGTTAACATATGCGACAAAATCACCTAGTATTTTTTTTTCTCTACTGAGATTTGAACGTGAGACTTCATGGTTCTCTACCAATTTCAATGACTAAGCTAACACCCTTAGGGTGCCACAATTGGATTCACTCTGCAGTACACTACTCCAAAAATGATAACTGTAACAGAACAGCTTAAGTAGGATTTCGTTCAAAACAACATTTGTCCAAGACATTGGATAATGATCCCGGAGCATTCAGATGTGAACTTTTTGCAGTCCAAATGCACCAGCCCCCAATTACAAGACACATTTTCTAGTTAATATTCACTCCCAAATATGCTACTCCCTAATTCCAGGACATTTCAAGTTCTTCCTTATCAGTAACCCAAATGTTAGTGGGAGCTAATCCAGCTTTGCATGATCGACTCACGTCCTCATGGGAGGATTCAATGACCTCCAGCTTGCCACACAGCAGAGGAAATGATCATCGACAAAACGAAGTAAAAGAGCTATCATAAATGCATCATACAGGAAAACTTCCTGTCAGCCGAATGTGGTCCAATGTACGTCGCAAACCATACTTATTTACGGCTGCATTAGCAGCTCTAAATCCTGCACCATATGCTGGAGAAGCATCATGAGCTATCTGGTGCATGAAAAACTCACCCAACTTATTCTCCACACCTGACTTTCCACCTTTCTTGGAATATGACCACGTTGAAGAGGATGACGCAGTGGATGTGGACGGCATATTTCTGGATCCAGGCATTACTTCTGATTCAAGCCACATCTGAGAAAGCACTTGGCAGATTCCTTCCTCCACCTCAGGGCTGAGATTACGGAACCCTGCAAATTTCAGTGAATACTATGGTCACTGTATATTCACTCAAAACTGAAATCAGATAGTATTAACCATCACGAAGTTTTGAAGATGAACCATGTAGCAAGCTTTCTTTGCTTGATTGCCTGTATTTGTAGAATCCTTGCCCCATACAGGCGCGGTCAAAAGACAGCAATCAAATTACCTTTTAGACGTAACCAGGCATGCATCAGTTCATGAGCAAGAATAGCACCGGTAAGTAATCTGCACATTGAAAGATAATGGTAAGTGTTTCTGGCCTTAACATGCTTTAGAATCCAATAGTAATATTAATGGACAACTACAAGTACACCATCATCACTTTGTCACAACCAGTATATACAGAGAGCGGGTAAAGGACAATATGTCTGCTCCATCCACTAAAAATGTAGATCAATGATTCTTTTCATCTGCTTCAAACTTCATTTCACAAAGCACATCCAAGAAAACTGTTTAGTTCATGTAGATACTCCTATGTCCTCCTCTTAAGAACCCTATATTTTTCTGGAGTACGCGTAGGCTGGAATCCAAAGAAAGAAAAAAAAAAAAAAAAGATATTTTGACACCCTACTGAGCAAACTACCCTAATACATGTTAAATTGAAATATTGAACTTAATGCTGTAGAAAGTTCTATTCTTATAATCCCTTATCTTTTGTGTCAATACCTTCTCTTTCCTTTTTCCTGAGTGTTGTGGGTTTTTTTTTTTAGAAGGGCCGGGGGGGGGGGGGGGGGGTGGGGAGGGGAGGGGGGGGGGCAATGCCACACGTTGGTAATCGTTTTCAACAATGAGGTCAGGAGAATAATTACATATATATATAAAAAAATATGTTACCTAGGAAGCCCGTATAAGACTAGGATAGCTGTAACTTCACATTTTCTAGTTAGCTTCTGAGGCTGTGTTCTGATTCCTATTAGTCCACGACCACCCATTCTCGGCCTTTTGAGTATCTGGATTTATTCAAATAAAATGTCATAGCAGGTATAGGACATTTCACTAGAAAGGATTATTCTAAGTGATTGAAGATCTTACACTGGTCACTGTCTGCTCTTCTGATAGGCATAGACCTCTGGTTTCAGGCATATGATGAAAACCCTAAAAGAAATTCCAGTCATAAATATTAGCAGACTGAAGAACAGAGAAAAATACAAGTAGAGATCATTCGTACATGCTTCTCCCCTTCGATGGCTTCATTAAGGGCTTGTCTTTCAACAAGCAGCATAGGGACTTGCTGATCTATTGCCATATTCATGCCTTCATAAAAGTCTCTAATGGCATGGTATAGTTGTTGACAGTCCCCAGTGTCCACAATGGCCGACTCCGTGCACTCTAAACATAAGCTCCGACCATCTCCAAGTGATACGTATCTTGTATTACATGACTTCAAGAAGATAAAGAAGCAATATAAATAACAAGCATATAAGTTGAATGAAAGGCAACCCAACATTTCCCATTATCTGAAATACCTACCTCGAGACGTTCACAACTACAGCATCGTTTGGTGTTATCATTCTCATGTGAAGGACAATATTTCTGGGACCAAAATGGATGGCATCTATACTCTATCAATCCAGCTCCATTTGTTGGGATCTGCAAATATGAGTGTTAGATGATTATTAGATGTATTATCCTGTAAGGAACAATGCTACCTTTGACAATGATTTGCTAATAGAAATTTACAAATTCATAATTTATCCACATGACTGACAAAAGATAGGATGACACTTTTGCCTTTCCGCACAGACATTAATAATACTGAAGCTGTTTTCTGATAAAAATAAACACATAATAGACAATTTGACTCCAAGGGCCTAAGATGTAAGTGGGAAAAAAGGGCAATGCTATTCACTACTCCCTCCGGTTCACAATAAGTGTCCAATTTGCTTTTAGCACGCCCATTAAGAAAATACTAAATTCTATACAAAAATACCTACTATGACTAAACTACCCCTAATTAAACATTTAATGTGAGGAGTAAGAAAACTTTTTAGGGATATGTACATAGGGGTTATTTTGTAAAAACAAATTGAATTCTTTCTTGATTACATAACTGGACACTTATTTTGAACCAAAATGAAAAAGTAAATTGGACACTTATTGTGAACCGGAGGGAGTAACTAAACATACTAGAGGGGCCTAAATCCCCAGATGGTGACCGAACAAAAACAATGAACCATATTTGGATTGAAATGAGCATCTTCCAGTAACAAAATCACACAGAGAAGCAGTGTATCCTTACAAATTGGTGGCACACTTCGCATTTGGGATGAGTCAGTTCCTTGAAGCATGACTTATGATATGAATTGTTCCCTGACAAAGAAAACTTGAATCAACAAAGAAAACCAATGAGCTAAACATGAGAATGGGTTCAAACACTTTTAGCTTGTACAAGACTTGCAGTTACATGGTTTAATATTTTATTTTCACATTTGGAAGAGGGTTCAAGTGTTGGAAGAAATGATTAACACCAAGGACACTATTGTACCTCGTACTCGGTAATTTGAAGACCACAGGCATGACAAAGAAAGCACTCTGGATGAAAGAATGTTCCCATGCATCCCAAATAATTGCCAGAGCCAATATCCCCATGGCAGCCACTACATTTTCTGCAAAGTAAACGCATTCTCATTATTTCTTTCATAGTCATGAAGAAATAGTTATAACATCATATAATGTTCATCTTCAAGACAAGTGTACATATGTATCAACTACATGTTTGGCTATGCAGCAGTTTATTACCACAGAGTAAGGAATTTGGATTTTCAGTACTCCAAAACAAAGATAAAATATACACAGTCGCTTTCTTTGAATAACATACATGTATTTTTTTTCTTTATAACCGAGAAATTCCGAAGTGCCAGTGGCACATAGTTTGAAGCTCAGTTGGATAATGGGCCCTTCTCTCTACCCTTCTCCACTTAAATACCAGGCTTTTGACTTATATGCATACATGTACTATAAAGTACAAACAGATCCAATCATCACCTGAAGTTTGAATTATGTATATATCACCAAAAACAAGGAATCGCTTGAATATTTCATGTGATAGCATTTAGCACGTCACAGTCCTCTATTTGAGCAAGCATCTGACAGAACATTGATCAACCTTTTCTGATTAATTACTTGGATCTGATGGCAAAAGAATTTACCAAAACAAAGGATGTTCAGCATCTTATGTAATAAATCCACCATAAGTGAAAAAGAAACAATTTTTTCTGTATTTTATCTTATATCTTGCTTCATTATCAGTGGATACAAAAGCTGCTTTGCTTGGTCAGAGACAGATGAATCAACTACAGTATGTTGACGGTCAGCATAAAAAATAGTCAAATTCTATAAAACAATCTTTAAATGAATATAAAGAACTCATATAGCCGACTTTTGGTTTGATGTAAAATTGATTGATTCACATTGTAGAAGATAACTGATAAAGTTAGTAAACCTTACTAACTAATATTGCACAAGCTAATAAATCTCTAACACCACTAGGACTCAGTCCCAAACTGGTTAGGGTTGGCTACATGAGTCCTCATTGACCATGTTACTCCATTTATATTATCTCATGCCAACTTTATGCAAATATAAATAAAAAGTATTAGGTTGTGATACCAATTGGTGAGTGTAATACCAAGGTGAACTGAGAAGGTGAATATCCATTGAACCGATAGCTAAAGAATTTTCTTTAGACGGTTTTGCCTAGCCTAGATTAACACGGCACACCTTACCAACAATTTGTCCGGTCTTTATCCAACAAGAATCTTTAAACTATGGTAATCACGCCTACTATGGTTTTCAATATTCTATAATCAATTAAGAATCAATCTCCCATAATTGAAGAAAGAAACAAGAGAGAAAAGTTAGAAAAAAAATATGTTATTTCAGCACACAATATTTTACAAGGATAAGAGAGTTCTGCCTCTCTGAAGAAAAGTCTTTTATTATAAATTTCTGATAGCTCTCTACAATTCTCACAAATCTCCACACATAAAATAAGCTATCAATATCCCTATTTATAATAGTATGAAACCTATTTCAACTAGAAACAGGAAAGTCTATTCCTATATTTATTCTAACTACAAATGCTATTTAGACATGAATTAAATAAATCAAATCCTAAATAATTAAGGTATCCTACTACAACTTTGAATTAGTTTTCCAACACTCTCTACAACAAATAAGCCTTATTAGTTGTAGAGAGACAGAATCCTTCTGACACTGATCCAATTTGATTGGACCGACACTAATACATTTTAAAAATGTGAGCTAAAAGCTCAACTGATGTACAACCTAAAAGTCAAAAAGCACAACTAATGAGACACTTTAAAATGCACCAACAATGACCACTTATTTTGACATGAACTACTAAAACACTAACCATTAAAGTCCACTAACTTTACATAGTGGAAAATTTCAGCCATGAAAGACAAAAAAGCTAGTGAACGTTGGTGGTTGGTGCTTTAGTCCATGTCAAAATAAGTGGTGCCAAATCTAACTCCCATATAATATTGTTGGTCTTATAGATATTTTATAAAACTTATCTTTCACTTTGGTAGGCATCCTTCTATCACATAACACCCTTGTAACACTTCCCCATTTCAACCATACGACTTTGATTCTATTTATAACATCTTCATCTATCATTTCAGTCTCCTGAAACAACGAGTCTAAATATCTGAACTGTTTGCAGTTAGGCATTGCGATCCCATCGAATTTCACCTATTTCACTCTTCTTTTATTGGCTAAACTTGTAGCGCATATATTCATTCTTACTTCTACTTATAAATCCTCACTCTCTAAAATGCTTTTCCACAGTTCAAGATGTTGTTGACACTCTCATTGTTTTCGTCAATTAGCACGATGTCCTCCGCAAATAGCATATAACAGGTGACCTCCTCTTGTATTATATTGTGCTGGTTAGCTTTTCCATAACTAGGATAAACAAGCATGGTCAATGTCGATCCCTGGTGTAATTAATTTCTATCATTTAATGAAATTTCATGAAAGCAATTTTGTTTTAAGTGGCAAGGTAGACCTAAAACCAAATGTAGGGAAATTGTCTCGAAAGATTTGCAATCTCTCAAAATTCCAACGGTTTTAGCGAGGAACATAAGAAAATGAAGCAAAAGATTCATATAGGCGATACCAACTAGTTGGATTAATGCTTAATCATATCGGTACATTTCCATTAAAGCCGGTGTTCGGCAAAACTCCAAAAGTCTTTTTTTGTTTGTTTAATGATTTGTGTCTCCGAGTAAGGATAAATGTGATATATAAAGAACCTTTACTATTAGAGAACCCCTAATTTGTCTTAAACATAAATTATTGAATATTGGAATGAAATGGATCCAAATGAAGGAGAATTAATAAAGAGGATTCATATAACCGACTCAACTAGCTTCGGGTTCAGGGATAATAGTTGATTTGTATTGTCATTTCAAGTTACCAAATCAATAATTCCAATAAAATAATGTTTACCAATTTTAGGAAAACTTTTTGGTTTATAAATTATTAGAAAAAAGATAATAGATTGTGCACTATATTTTGAATTTTAAAAGTTTTGAATGAGTAAGTATATTTTGATTTTGATTATAAATTAATAGAAAAAAAAAGTGATGGAGTAAATAAAATAAAAATCGAAAATAGTACACATTTTGGGTAATGTTGAAAGAATATAAA
This sequence comes from Nicotiana attenuata, assembly GCF_001879085.1. Classification (NCBI taxonomy): domain Eukaryota; kingdom Viridiplantae; phylum Streptophyta; class Magnoliopsida; order Solanales; family Solanaceae; genus Nicotiana; species Nicotiana attenuata. Next base: position 250,271 of record NW_017671139.1, on the reverse strand, counting down.
ACTAAAAAATATCATGCTTTTATAAGTTTCCAAGTTTCTCATCTCCGACGATATAATGCAAAAATCAAAATCTCAATCTTGTAAACATAAAACAATTACCTACAACCTCTGGCATTGTAATCCCGAGGGGCGTGTGAAGGAGCATGTGGAGGAGGATATGAGGACGAGTTAATGTTATCATGGAGTGATCTTGCTAGGTCTTCATCTTTCCCAGTTCCCTGTCGTCTTTGTCCTATGAAAAAGAGCAACACACTCACAGTGATATATTAAATTCAACAAACAAGTAATCACTCTAAAAGATTGTTGAAGGAAAAGAATAGAACATGCTCCACAGGCTTGTAAAATATAAATAAATACCATTTGGTCTCTTCGAATCTTTGGCTAGAGAGCGTGCAACTGATCGATCTAGTTCCTCTTTCTCTTTACTGGCTCTAGAGTGATCGTCCTGTTAACTTTTAAAATGCATTAGCAAACCATTCCATCAAAGAAGATATGCAGTTCAACATAGAAATACTCCCCCTCCCCCCATCCCCCAAAACAAAAATGAAGAAGAAGTTAGTTATGGCTTAATATCAGTTTGATGATACAGTTAATCAATTATCTAAACTTGAGAGTGGAAGAATGTAAAAGCCTTTTCTTTTTCTAATTCTAGTTGGAACTATATCTTGAAGAACTTCAAGAACTTGGCTAGATATCGTCAGCAATCAATTTGCATGATACTTAATTTACATATGATCAGCTTTTCAAGTCATCTTGAATGCCGTTAATTGTTGTAATAATAAAATTCATTGGCTAGAAAGGTAAAATGAAGAACACAAGTACATCAAGTAACTATCCATATTCCAGTCTTTGAATGACATAAGCTAGCTAATTATATGGGGTATGTCTTTAAACGAAAATGGAATTATGGCTACAGACTTGAATATAAGAGATCAAAGTAGCAGATATAAATATTTAACCAGCATTCTGTTTAAACATTACAATACACATAGGTTCTTTACCAATATATCCAAACTAACTATTTCTATTCTGAATGAAGAAGAATTTTGCTTTTAGTAATTCTCTACCCGAGAAAAGCTTTTATCTGTAGTAATCCATAATCCAAAACATGAACAAGAAAGTTACCAGTGGTCTGAGTGGAGGGCGCCTAACCATGTTATCCTCCTCTCCAAAAAACTGTGGTCGTCCAGCTGGCACACTCCTATTGGCTGAGCCACCCTTGAAAAGCTTACTAAGCCATCTCATAAACCTTGACTTCCTCTCTGCGTATCAAGAAACAACAGAGTGATCTTCTTAGAATTATTATACAAACCATCCCAAATACTCAAAAAGGATTACACTTTATATAGCTTCGAGCCCAATTAAGAAGTAGTGAAAAATTACCAAATGTGAAAGGCTGATTGACACTTGAAGAAGACATGGCATGAAGACAGAGAAATTATAGTTTTTCTGGGATTTGGAGAAAGTCCTTGAAAAGGACTAAGAGAAAGAGGGAGAGGGGGAGCGAAGAAGAATGGCATCATTGTTGAAAAGGCTAAGAGAGAGGAGAATATGTGAGATTCTTGGCTTGAGGGAAAGAAATGAAAGACTAATCGAATTGGGGAATCTGCTGAGGCGGATTTTAGATGGAAAGGGAAAAAGGTAAACTGGCAGTTCCGATTTTGAACGGCTCAGACAAGTGGTGGGGGTGCTACTGAGAGTGTAGCTTCGAGAAGAATATATATATATATATATATATATATCCCGGAGAATTTCTTCTTCCTGTTTCAGAATTTGGTTTCCGCGGTAAAGGATGTCCCTTTTAACCACTGTGTCCTCACCTCCCTTTCTTGTAAAGTAAAATGTCAAAAAAGAAAGAAAGTTACATTGGTAGTGACACACAATTAGGGTGTGTTTGGTACTGAGGAAAATTTCCTGAAATTTGAAAATAGGTGGTGTTTTTACATATTTTTAGGTGCAGAAAATATTTTTGAAAAATAATACTTTCTCCGTTTCAGTTTAAATGAGGTAGTGTTTGATTTGACACAAAGTTTAAGAAAGAAAAGAAGACTTTTGAAATATGTGGCCTTAAAACCTTAAGGGGTAACAGCTTTGTGGGGCCATAATATTTGTGTAGCTATAAAAGCTTTCCATTAAGGGTAAAGTGAGTAAAATGAAAAGTTCAAAGTTAAATTATTTCTATATAGAATATGTCATTCTTTCGGGAACGGACTAATAAGAAAAGTGTGTCATCTAAATTGAAAAAGAGGAAGTATAATTTAGACAAATACTTGGGAGACAAAATATGTAAGGATGCGGAAGGGTGATAGGTCAGGTTTAGGGGCCGGGGTTGCGGTGGGAGATGGCGGGTGGTGGGTTGTTGGTGGGGATTGGGGTGGAGGTGGAGAGTGGGGTGGGGGTTTGGGGTGTTGGGGCTAAGGGTGGAGGGCGGTTATCTATTTCGAGTACAGATAATGAGGGATGCTGATTTGACCATCCAACATCGCAAGTCAAAGCTAGGCCGGCCACAGCTTGAGGCTTGAGGTTCCTATCGTGCCACTCTTTTTATGGATCATTGTCAATATATGAATGGTTGCTTGGTATGTTTGATCCACACTTCGAAAAAGTAAAAACGTAAGAATAAAGTATATTTAAAAAAAAGTACTTAAGGAGTGAGAAAGAAAAACTTGATTAAGAAATTAAATTGGGTCGAATATTTTAGTAGAGCAACGTCTAAAAAAGTTCATTACTATCTCGGCCAAATATATAGATTGCCCCTTAAACTTGTTAGAATTTTTCATTTAAATACTTAAACTAAGTTTTATCCCTATTGAACCCCCGGAATTGTGCCAATTAGACACGTTTTACTGACATGGCAGAGTATGTGTGCAACACTCATTTTGAGGCGTCAGACCAATATCTTGTAGCAAAATATTTTGTTCTCCTTCTTCCTTACTTTCTTTCCCTCCTACCATCTTCCACCACCATCTGCCACCCTTCGTCTTCCCATCTAGTAGGGGGAAAAGGAACGAATGTAGATCCACAAAAACAAAATAGAAAATACTCTTTCATTCATCATTTCCTTCTCTCTTTTTTGTTGGTGTCAAATCCTTAACAGTTAAGCTTAGAATTTTTTTGTTCATGCTGGAACATCCACCATTTATCTTAATTACAACTCCTGAACAACTATCACTGTCCAGTGATTTCTTTCCAAGGTTCACATTCACCATCGAAGAAATTCCCAACATTATATAGGGTAAAATCAGTCTATAATAAATGGTATTTTACCCTATAATGAATGGTCGAATGATAGTATGACACGTGGAACCGAAGACAGATAAAAAAAAATCGAGTAACAACCAGTATCGGTAATAACAACTACAATTAACATCGGGTAAACACGAAGGGAGTATGGTCAACGACAGCAAATCGTATATTTGCCATCAGATATCATTCAATGAAGAATATCTTTCGAAATTAAGTGGGCAATCATTGTAGAGAATATTTGCATTCAGAGCTTGTCGTTACATATTCATCAATGACTCCTTTATTATTATTATTTAAGTCGGGCTTTATACAAGGATCTTGTTTCCCTAGGTATAACTATAAATAGCAGACCCAGCAGCCATAGTAACACACGAAATTTTTGGCAAAACATATGTTGTATTCCATTCTCGTTCTCAATTAAACGACTTTATTTGCTCTTTTACGTTGTTCTCATTTCTGTCCTCAAAGACGTTGTTCTCGGAGCCAGGATTGTCGTCTTCTTCAATTTTAATCGCTAGATCTTATTTTTAATATTATTTATTTAAAACTTTTTGGATCAAATCAGTTCACTTATCTGTAAAGCATGTAACAAATTCAACTGTACCGTTTTACGGGTAAACGGTTTGGCGCCCACTGTGGGGCTTAGACAATTGCGTAATTGCTTTGATTCTCACATTTGTTACTAACTTGTTTGATTTTTTCCTTAGAAATAAATCGAAAATGGCAGCTAATGATGTCAACATCTCACACAATGTTGAGGGACACGAAAATTTGCCTCAACATGAGGATTCAATCAGCGACACCCGTAACTAAGGGGAAAAGGCAACCCCGGTTCATGAAGGGCTATCTCTCGGGCATGTACGGGAGCCAACTCCCGATGACGCAGAAGAGGAACATATTACGGAAACAATAAGAATCCTAAGAGAAAAACAGAAAGCCATCATGGGCCACCTTTCAAGGCAGGATCAGGTGATGACGGAGTTGAAGCAAGCGTTATCAGGCGCTTTCAACAACGCAAACGGAAGGGGCCTAGTTCCTCTCAGTGTTCCTACAAATCGAACGACTCAAAGAGTTGATAACAATACCCCAAGGGGTGAGGTCAGTTTCGACGGTCCTGGGGGGACCGGTAGCGGATGTGGTAACGATAAAGGTAGTGATCCCTTCAAAACCGAGCTCATGAGATTTATGAGGGAAATAAATGAATGGATCCATCAAAATGCGAAGGAGTTTCATGCCCAAATGGATCTGATTTCGGGAGCACCACCGGCTTTGAAGGGCCCAGATTCGAAAAAATACACTCGATTGTCGTTTAAATCGAGTGCAGCACCGGAGTTAATTCCAAAAAGGTTCAAATTTCGGATATACCAAAATACGATGGGACTTCAAATTCGCACGAGCACATCACAACATACACCACGACTGTAAATATAACGATTTGGCTCAACATGAGATCGAATAGGTCTTGCTGAAGAAGTTTCGCGAAACCTTCACAAAGGGAGCCTTGACATGGTATTCACTATTACCCGAGCATTCAATTGACTCTTTTGAAATGCTTGCAGATTCATTCAAAAAGGCGCATGCTGGGGCAAGGAAGGTCCAAGCCAGGAAGGCGAACATATTTAGGATCGCGCAAGATGAGTCCGAATTACTGAGAGAGTTTTTGATAAGGTTCCAGAAAGAAAGGATGTTGCTACCGGTCGTACCAAATGAGTGTGCAGCGGAGGCGCTCACAAAGGGTTTGAATCCGAGGAGCTCTGACGCCTCCCGAAAGCTGAAGGAAAGCCTGCTCGAATTCCAAGCGATCACATGGGCGGATGTCCATAATCGTTATGAGTCGAAAATAAGGATAGAAGACGATAAACTCGTGTTCTCTACATCAACCAAGGGACGGGATCGAGACAAGAACCAGGATAAGTTCAAAGTGATTTCAATGTGAATTGGCAACCTTCTAAAGGTCATTTCTTGCCTTACAAGAGAACCAAAGGACACGGCAACAAAAGGTTCCAATCCTCGGATAGGTTTGCTCCCAATAGAAGAACTGACCGTGGCCGGAACAATAGATTGTTACAAGAAAAAGAGGTATCGGGGGCCCGAGATTCCACATATCCTAGGTTTTCGGATTACATTTTCAACATTAGTGTAGTGGAGTTGGTATCAGAGATAAGGAATATCAAAGAAGCATGATTCCTGAAGCTAATTAGATCCGATCCTAGCCAGAGGGATCCTAAATTATGGTGTGAATATCATGGAACTCACAACCACAGAACTGGGGACTACCGGCATCTGCGTGAAGAGTTGGCGACGTTGTTGAAAAATGTCCATCTCAGGGAGTTCTGAGCAACCGTGCCAAGAACAATTACGGTCGTCGCTGCGACAATGCGAAGCCTTCGAAGATAACAGAAGACCCTCCTCGGTTAGCTATCAATATGATTTTTGGAGGGAATGAAATTAATGGTGTAACCTTCTCGGTGGCCAAGAAAATAAAGATATCAGTAACCCACAACAAGAAACTCCGGGAAGTCACAAAAGATGACATCACCTTCACGGAGGAAGACGCCGACGAATTTCTTCTGCCACAGAATGACGCCCTGGTAATTTCTCTCAATGTCTTAGATTTCAAGATTAAGCGTGTTTTGATTGACCCAGGAAGCTCAGCCAACATCATTCAATGGAGAGTGTTGGAACAAGCAAAGTAAACCGGAAGCATCATTCCGGCAATAAAACTCCTCACTGGGTTCAACTTGGCAAATGTGACAACCCGAGGAGAAATCCTGCTGCCCACGAATGCCGAAGGGGTAACCAAGACCACCTTATTTGAAGTAGTAGACGGCGACAAGGGTTACAACATAATTCTTAGAAGGCCGTGGATACATGAGATGAAGGTTGTGCCCTCAACATATCATCAATTGTTCAAATTCCCGACCTCAAAAGGAATCAAGAAGATAAGAGGAGATCAACCGGCAGCAAGAGGGATGAACACAATGTCCATTTCCAGCAGCAAAGGGAAGGAGCCCAGCAAATAGCAATTTCCAAAACCGACGCCTTCTCCTTTGACCAATGATGATAAAGGCGAGGAGTCGTTGGAATCCCACCAGGTGCCGAGATACTTTCAGGTACCGGAGGAGACAAACGCAACCAAGTCCATTGTAGAAGAACTCGAGTAAGTAGCTTTGTTCGAAGAATTCTTGGAAAGGAAGTTTCACTTGGGAACACGACTCAATCCTGACTCAAGTCAGGATTTATTAATTTCCTTAAATCTAACGTTGATTGTCTTGCATGGTCACACTCGAATATGTTACGATCCCATTAGAGGTGGTCGTGCATAAGCTAAGCTTGGACCTGAAATTCCCACCGGTAAAGCAAAAGAAACGCCCAATAGCCGAGGTCAGAAACATGTTTGTTAAGAAGAGGTAACCCGACTACTCGATATCGATTCAATCCGGGAGCTAAAATATCCAGAATGGTTAGCCAACATTATTGTAGTTCCAAATAAGTCGTGCTCTAAAGACTCGTTCTTATTGCAAAACATTGATCAAATGATTGATGCTACAGCCGGACATGAGTTAATGAGTTTCGTTAATTCCTACTCCGAGTACAATAAAATCAAGATGAACCTGGAGGATCAGGAAAAAACTTTGTTCATAATGAGCTTCGGCACATATTGTTATAATGTGATGTCATTCGGGCTTAAAAACGCCGGAGCCACTTATCAGAGGTTCGTGAAAAAGATGTTCGATAAGAAAATAGGAAAAACAATGGAAGTATATATCGATGAAATGTTAGTCAAGTCTTTGAATGCAGGTGATCATTTGAAACACCTTCAAGATACCTTCGACATCTTGAGGAAGCATAACATGAAACTCAACCTGGAAAAATATGCGTTCGAGGTTGGCTTCGATAAGTTCTTGGGGTTCTTGGTCTCACAGAGAGGGATCGAGGTAAATACCGATAAAATCAAAGCCATCGAAGACATCTTAGACAAGCTAACTAGGGTAAGAGAAGTACAGAGGCTAATCGGAAGATTGGCCACTTTAAGCAGGTTCATCTCTCGATCCTCGAAAAAATGTCATCACTTTTTCTCATTTCTGAAGAAGAAGAACAATTTTGAATGGACTCCAGAATTCCAGCAAGCCTTGAAAGACTTGAAATGCTACCTATCAAGCCCCCCGCTACTATCAAAACCAGGGAAGGTGAACAATTGTTGATATATATAGCGGTCTCGAAAGTAGTGGTAAGTGCCATTTTAGTCCATGAGGATGAAGGTATGCAATTTCCTCTATAGTATGTTAGTAAAATATTGTTAGGAGCGGAGACTCGTTATCCGCACCTCAAAAAGATAGCCTTAGCTCTCGTAGTCGCCTCTCGTAAGCTTAGGCCTTATTTTTAGTGCCACCAGATAGGCGTTGTGACAACCTTCCCCTTGCAGAATGCTCTTCACAATCCAGAGTTGTCAGGCCGGTTGGCTAAATGGGCAGTCGAAATGAGTGAATTTGATATTGAGTACAAGCCTAGGACTGCAATCAAGTCACAGGTTTTGGCCGACTTCGTGGCCGATTTCAGTCTCGGGTTAATGCCCCTGACTGTTAAAGAGGAAGTACTGGTGTCAAAAATGTCATCAGGAGTTTGGACCTTGTTTACGGATGGAGCTTCCAATGTAAAAGGGTCCGGTCTCGGGGTGGTTCTAATCACGCCTTCGGGGGAAACCTTGAGTCGGGCCATTAAGACTGTTCCGTTAACTAACAATGAAGCCGAGTATGAGGCTTTGGTTGCAGGACTCGAACTGGCCTGGGAATACGAGGTCATAAAGGTCAAATGTGATTCCCAACTTGTAGTAAACCAAGTGTACGAGATTTTCGACACAAAGGAGGAACATATGCAACAATATGTGAATAAAGTTTAGGCATTGCTTGCATAATTCTGGGACAGGTCGATCACACGCATTCTGGAGAAAAGAATGTGGAAGCAGATGCATTGGCTAATTTGGGGTCGTCTACAGAGATGAAAGGATCTAACTCTAGTACTGTCATTCAATTTCTGCATTCGGTATTGCATGTTGATGGTTATTGTGAAGTCAATTCAACCAACTTATTCAGGGACTGCAGGAACGAGTTAGTCGAATATCTTCGACATGGAAAATTATCTGAAGACCTGTAGGTGTCCCGGGCACCACACACCAAAGCAGGTTTTTATTGCCTCATGGAAGGGCAATTATATAGAAGATCGTACCATGGTCCATTGGCCCGATGTCTCGGAGCCTCAGAGGCGGACACGTAATGAGGGAAGTCCATGAAAGAATCTGCGGGAACCATTCAGGTGCAGATTCATTGGCACTAAAGCTGGTTAGGGAAGGACACTATTGCCCCCAGATAGAACAGGACGCAAAGGTGTTCATTCAGAAATGCGACAAATGTCAGCGCTATGCACAGTTGGTACACCAACCGGAGGAACTCTTACATTCGATACTGTTCCCATGACCATTCATGAAATGGAGGATAGACATAGTTGGTCCATTGCCACTAGGTCCTGCAAAGGTAAGAATCCTTTTAATTTTAACCGAGTACTTCACTAAATAGGTTGAAGCAGGTCCTTACCAAAATATCGGTGAGCGCGAAGTGGTCGACTTCTTATGGGACCACATAATCTGTCGATCTGGAATACCAAAGGAGATTGCTTGTGACAATGGGCCACAGTTCATAGGCTCAAAAGTCACAAAATTTTGGAGGATTTGAAGATCAAGAGGATTGCATATTCACCGTACCATCCGAGCGCTAATGGATAGGCGGAGTCAACCAATAAGGTGATTATCCAAAATCTCAAAAAGAGGTTAGAAGTTGCTAAATGCAAATGGCCCTACCGGGTGTGTTATGGGCATATGGAATGACGGAAAAATCAAGCACGGGCGAGACGCCTTTCGCTCTCGTATATGGCACAGAAGCTCTGATACTGGTGGAAGTAAGGGAACCAACTTTAAGGTTTTCCCGAGCAAACAAAAAAGCGAACAACGAGGAGTTGCTGGTGAAGCTAGATATGCTCGATGAACGCAGGGACTTGGCATACGCGATTATGGTGGCTCAAAAGAAAAGGATGGAAAGATATTACAACCGGAGGTACAATCTCCGCTACTTTAAAGTAAGAGACCTAGTCTTGATAAAGGTGATTCAAAGCACTCGGGAAATCAATGCTGGAAGCTGGGTGCATCATGGGAAAGTCCCTACTAGGTTTCAGCTGTCCCCGTTAAAGGATCATATGAATTGGAAAATCAAGTTAGAGTCAAATTGCCCAACAATTTGAAAGTGACTCACCTCAAAAGGTATTACTGCTGATGGATCCTACCAATACCGAAAGTATGTGCTGTACTCTTTTCCCTTCGACCAATTTTTCCCAATCGATTTTTTTGGAAAGGCTTTTAACGAGGCAACAACGAAAAGCATACTACGAAAGAAGCTCCATCGGCAAGATTAAGACCTTAAATGACAAGGCATTCACGAGTTGTTTCAAAAAACGAAGCAAAACCTCCAGTGTTTCAATTTGCATACTTCGCATTCGAACATTGTGGAGGAATAGTATAAGATACGGCAACAAGAATGCCACAAGAACCGGGGAATGTGAGAACCGGGAACAATAATGTCAATTCTTATGTACTTTTAAGGATGGAAGGAATAAAATAAAGTCCTTTTATTTTTATCTTGTTTCTTGTCAAAACGATGAGTCGATTTTATCATTTTAAAGTTAACAAAAAACTTCAAATTCTTGTGCCGGAATAAATAGGAGACGTACTCTTCAAGAGCACCGTAAACATAAGAGGGCCCTTTCTTATGAAACCCTCATAGTAAAGGGTTGATTCTGGAAGAGTTTATGCCTGGAATTAGAAGTTATCAGACGAAAGTATGCCCGAAACTTTAACTAATTCAACACAAGGAGAATACATTTTACACAACACTTAAGCAAAATTGTTCTTTATTTACCAAAAGTGCCAAACTCGGTTAAAATTTTGGCATAATTACAAAGTGCAAAAAAAAGGAAAAAAGAATCTAAGTGTTATCGCCGCCGGAGCCTAAAGGGAGAGAGGTATCTGTGTCCCCCGGGTGGAAGAGGGTAGATCAGCTGTGGTTCGGAGCCTAGAGCATCATCATCATTCTATTCAATTTCATCCTCGGTTCCCGAATACTCAGAATTGGTGCTCGAAGAGTCAGTTGCAGCAGTCTGAGTAGGGAAACGTTCTCGAGCAGTTAGCTCCAGTTCTCGGGCCTTGGCGATGCAATCATCAATATCAACGATGTTCGCTTTGGCCTTTTCCAAGGTTTTTCTCCACATATGATAAATAGCATACGTCTTCTCAAATACGAGGGAATCCTCTTGGAACTGAAGCTTTTCCTTAAGTCTGTCAACCTCGGCTTGAAGGTCGTCCCTCTCAGATCTCATGGAACCGAGGCTAGTGTCAAGATCACGGGTTGTAGATAGATGAATTCGGTTTTTCTCCTTGATCTTCTTTACCTCTATTCCATTTTGGCCCTCTTCTCCTTGATGGCATTGGCCTCCTCGGTTTTGGAACTCAAGGATGCCTTTAAGTCATTCACTTGTTCCTCGGAGTCAGACTCGCGCTCGATAGCAGCAAGCACGGTATCTTGGAGCTCAGCTCACTTAGCCTTAGCATCTTGAAGTTGTGCATGTAATTAAGTGGCTTCTTGGCTGTGGGCCATCACTTATTCTTGCTCACTTTGCTGCAACAGGGCCTCAAGCTCGCCCGCCTCAGCAACTTTTGCTTCCAACATCGGAAGGCATGCAACTAGTTGGTCCCTTTCGGCCAACTGTTGATCACGCTCGGAGGCGAGCCCTTGCTTCTCAAGGATCAATTTATGCAGGCCCTTAGAAGCAAGGAAGGTGGCCTGTAAAAAGAATATCAAGGTTAGAAATCCCGTTACAGCAGAAAAATAGAAACAAATGATAAGAAAGCAAGTATAGTACCGCTGCCGCATTATGCATTGCATTATTCAACAAATACTCCCCCGAAAGAGAGCGTATTTTCTTCCTACTTTCTCTGAAGCCAGCGGATTGAGGCAGTTGTCGAGCTCCACCGGCCTGGAAAAAAGATAGCACTCCTTCGATATTAAGAAAGTAGCACTCCTCCTCCCTCGTGGATCTAGGGAAGGGATGAGTAATTGTTCCCCAAATTCCCATGGTCAGAAGACCGAGGAGGAGAAGCATTCCTTTCTCGAGCGTCTATTACTGATGGAGGAGATACAATGGGTTCTGGTGGTGAAGGTGCAGCTGGTGTAGAGGGGCGTGAAGTTGTTGGCGTTGAAGGTTGAGAAGCAGCTGCAGCAAGAGCAACGCTGGTTATTGGTTGCTTAATGGCCGAAGGAAGAAGAGGACCGGGGTCTGAACTTCTTGGATCGGAGACAACAATGGGAACAGAAAAGCGAGAATCAACATTATCTACCAGATCCATCTCGCCCCTGTCATGACCCGAATTTCCCTCCGTAAGATATCGTGACGGCAACTAGTCTCTAAGACTAGGTAAGCCTAACCATTACGGAATAACTGAAAATAATAACTGAAATAACGATTAAACTTCAACAAATACATCTAACTGAAAACTACTGCTCAGGATGCACAAGTAAAAATCCACAACTTCGAGTATAACACTCCCAAAACCCAGTAATCACAAGCCACAAGCTCTAAGGAATGTACTAATTGTCTCTATACATCCACATGTAAGAGTATAAAGAAAAGACAACATAGTAAGGATAAAAGGGGACTCCGAGGTCTGCGGACGCTGGCAGATATACCTTGAAGTCTCCAAGAAGCAGCACACACTCTACTGATATCGGGGTTGGTAGGATGTACCTGGGTCTGCACATAAAACATGTGCAGAAGCGTAGTATGAGTACACCACAACGGTACCAGTAAGTGCCAAGCCTAACCTCAATAGAGTAGTGACGAGGTTAGATCATGGCCCTACATGAATATAAGAAATAAGGCAGAAGGCGAAATGATAAAAAAAGAAAAGAATGGCAGGTAAATGAAACAGTAAGAATATACTGAAAGCAATAACTTAGGAAAAGCAGGAAGACAATTACAACAAACAACACAACAAAGATAGGAAATCAACAGGGGCGCTCCCGAGGTACCGCCTCGTAGTCCCAAAAGTAAATATGCAACGGGGGCACTCCCGAGGTACCTCATCGTAGTCCAAAAAGTAAATATACAAGAGGGGCGCTCCCGAGGTATCGCCTCGTAGTCCTAAAAGTAAATATGCAACAGGGGCATTCTCGAGGTATCGCCTCGTAGTCCAAAAAGTAAATATGCAACAGGGGCGCTCCCGAGGTACCGCCTTGTAGTCCCAAAAGTAAATATCTCACAACAGCACGGTAGAAACCTCTACAACTAACCAATCCTCATAACATGAACTACGAAGGTCAACACACAATAAATACAACAAGGATGTTACAAGTAGGGGAAGAATCCTATAGTTATAGAACAAATACTGAATCAAGAAAAAATGGGAAATTCAATAAAGCATGCTGTACAAATTACAACTGAGAGATGAAACACGTAGACATGTGAGATTAGACTAAACATGAAGGCTACACATTCTGAAATAACTCATTTAAGGTATAGACAGGATACTACTTAGCAAAGGCCAAATTTTCAATAATTAGCCCGTGTATGCACTCGTCACCTCGTGTACACGGCACTCAGATATCACAAATTGTTATAATAGTACCAAATCCTAAGGGGATTTTCCCCACACAAGGTTAGACAAGTCATTTACCTCAAGCCAAGCTCAATCAGTCAATAAGAATGCCTTTTCCTCGACTTTCCGACTCCGAATGGCCCAAATCTAGCCAAAAGCAATTTCATACTATAGATATAACTATAAGAAATTAATCTAATTTATGAAATCAAGACTTTAACAAGAAATTAAAAATCGCCCCAAAAAGTCGACCCAAGCCCATGTCTTGGAATCGGGTAAAAGTCACAAAATACGAACACCCGTCTAACCACGAGTCCAACCATACCAACTTTACCAAAATCCGACATCAAATCGTCACTCGAACCCCCAAACCAAACTCTCCAAATCCCTAGCCTCAAACCCCCAAATTCCACCTTAAATACACACAAATTAGGTGGGAAATTCAATGGGGAAACAAGATTATTGATTAAAAATGATCACAAGTAGCTTACCTCAAGAAACCCCTCGAAAATCCACCCAAAAATTGCCTTAAACCAAGCTAAAAAATGTTTGAAATGGTGAAAAATAGCGAACCCTTGTGTTTTAAACTCTGCCCAGGCTTTTTGCTTCTACGGCTCACTAAACTGTTTCTGCGGTTAATCACGCTTCTGCGGAGTCCAGTCCGCTTCTGCGGACATGCTTCTGCGAGGAGCTATCCGCTTCTGCGAAGCTGCCTCACCAAGCGCCCTTGCGCTTCTGCGATCCAACTCCCGCAAGTGCGACCCGCTTCAGTGGTCCACCTGCCCGATTCTGCGATCACAGCCCCAACCACGCCTGGACGCATCTGCAATGGACAGCTCACTTTTGCAAGCTTGCACCTGCGATGAGACTTTGGCAGGTGCCATTACACCAGCAACTTCCAACTTCAGCAATTCTCTAAGTTCCAAACTTAATCCGTTAACCACCCGAAATCCACCCGAGGCCCTCGGGACCTCAACCAAATATACCAACAAGTCCTAAAATATAATACTAACTTAGCCGAGCCCTCAGTTTACATCAAACAACATTAAAAACACGAATCACACTCCAATTCAAGCTTAATGAACTAAGGAAATTCCAACTTCTACAAACGACGCCGAAACCTATCAAATCACGTATGATTGACCCTAAATTTTGCACACAAGTCAAAAATGACACCACGGACCCACTCCAACTTCCGAAACTCCAATCCGACCTCGATATCAAAAAGTTCACTCTCGGTCAAACTTCACAAAAATCCAACTTTCGCTATTTCAAGCCTAATTCAACTACGGACCTCCAAATCATAGTCCGGACACGCTCCTAAGTCCAAATCACCCAACGGAGCTAACGAAACCATCAAAACTCCATTTCGGAGTCGTTTACACGTAAGTCAACATCGGTCAACCATTTCAACTTAAGCTTCCAACCTTGAGACTAGGTGTCTCAATTCATTCCGAAATCCCTTCGGACCCAACCGACTAACCCGGCAAGTCACATAAGCATTAAATGAAATAGAGGAAGTATTAAATAGGGGATCGGGGCTAATACTCCCAAAATGACTGACCGGGTCGTTACAGCCCCAAAGTGGTTGGACCTCTTCTACGGTCGGGTCTTGAAGCTCTCCCGGTTGAGCTGATGAAGTTATTTTTCTCCTTTAGAGGGGAGCCACTTCATCACTGGCTTCTCCATCTTCCCTAACAACCAGTGGGTCGGCTTAACGATTGCGATCTTTATTTTCTTATTTTGAGTCCCAGCCGAGAAAGAACGGCCTTTTTGGCTGCTTATTCTCTGGCTGAGGACTCGGAAAGGAAGCACTTTCGCCGGAAGGAGGTCTGCATGTACCACTTCGAGCAAGGGCACCTTGTAGCACTCTCCTGGCTTCCTTGGGGTCCGTTAAAATGTCGATCTCGAGGCAGGTAACAGAACCCTACAGAAGTCCTGGATCAAGCAAAACATAAAGTTAGCAAAGTTATCTACTTTGTTACAAAAGTAAAGGGAAGAAGGATTCGGTTTATCATGGTTCTTGGCCTTCTACCCACATTTGGGGGCCATTCCTTCCACCGACGGGACTCTGGTGTTATAATGTCCAAAATCTTCTGAACTCACTAGTCCAGGACGTGAACCCAGGGTGGTTCCCACTGGGTAGCTTAAACAATTGAAACAAAAAGGTCAACAATGACAGAAAATGGACTTTTACTAAGGAAAGAGATGAATAAATCACAAACTTACGAAAACGGTTCCATGATAAAAGATGGAGTTGTGGCCGGGATGATATCCCTCGTAGCGATGATGGCACACCGCTCCATCCATACACGATCACTGTCATCATCCACGCTGGTGAGAAGGGCGTAGTGGCTACGTTTGCTGAAATTTATTACTCTTCTACGTAAGATTTTGAGGGAGTAGAGATTTATCATGTGTGCCAAGGTTAGGGTTTTTCCAGTCTCCATACACAACTGGCGTAGGCAAGCCACTGTTCGCCATATAGATGGGTCTACTTGTGCCAAGCAAACCTGGTACCGGTGGAAAAACTCCAAAATTACGGGGTCGAGTCCTTCACTCGCCCCCAAGGAAAACGGACCCGAGATGAAGGGATACGTATAGAAATACGTAAAACCTTTCTTGGTGAAGATAACCTGCGCTATCATATCCGGAGTAAGAATGTCTAGATTTGGGCAGTTGTAGTCCTCCTTCACAGCACGAATACTGGAAGGGAGAGTAGAGGAAAGGTACCTGCTAACGGCCTAAGTCCGTGGAGACGCAGATGGAAGATTGTCTTGGAAGTCATTGACGGTACTCAAGTGTTTGGGTATGATGGTGTATACAGTGGGAGGCTCAAAAGCAACGTCAGCTTCTTTGTCTTTGTTTCACTTTGGGCCTTCACCGAAGAGAAGATCAGAGTTTTTAAAAGATGCAGTAGAAGAAGCCACGGAAATAAAAAAGTAGTAAAATTTTCAGAAAAAGTTACAGAAGACGAAAGTTTTCTAAGCATGAGGAGGTTGAGTGCAGAGAAGACAATAAGCTTATGAAAATTTTGGAAGTGAAAGGGGTAAAATGATGAGTAGAAGTAAAGATATAGACGACAAAAATTGTGGTTATGATTACCTCGAGAACTGGCAAAAATATTGCTGAATCATGGGGCAACACGTATTCGAGGTATTAAATGCGAGAAGACGTGCGTTCTTTCAAGCGTCAGAGACTGTTCAGAAGGTTTCTCGCCAAGAAAGGGATCTTCACCAACTTTCCTGTGACACAAAGATATGTCACCGGAAAGAAGGGGGGGCTATCTGTATAGGATGAACTTGTTCTATAATAAATGGTCGAATGATATTATGACACGTGGAACCGAAGACTGATTGTAACGACCCGACCGGTCGTTTTGAGCTCTAGTGCACCGTTCAGCAGTTTGAGGCCATGAGCAGTTTCACTTCAGGTATTATGACTTATACGCATGGTTGGAATTGAATTCCGGGGAGTTCAGAGTTGATTTGGAAAGAGAATTCTCATTTCGGAAGCTTTAAGTTGGAAGAATTTACTAAAGATTGAATTTTTGAGTAAACGACCTTGGAATCAGGGTTTAAGGGTTTCAGCAGGTTCGTATGATGATTTCGGACTTAGGCGTATGCCCAGATCGGGTTTTGGATGACCCAAGAGCGTTTCGGCGCCTATTGTGAAAGTTAGCATTTTGGAAGAATTTCATAAGTTGGGTTGAAGTGCATTTCAGTGTTATCGATGTTCGTTTGGGATTCCGAGTCTGGGAAAAGCTCCGTCTGGTGATTCTGGTGTTAGGAGCGTGAACGGAAGTGGATTTGGAGGTCCGTAGATCATTTTGGGGTCATTTGGCTAAAGTTAGAAATTTAAAGGTTTTTTGAAAAAGTTTGACTGGAAGTGGACTTTTTGATATCGGGGTCGGATTTTTTCCGGAAGCTGGAGTAGGTCCGCAGTGTCGAATATGACTTGTGTGCAAAATTTGAGGTCAATCGGACGTGATTTGAGAGGTTTCGGCATCGAATGTAGAAGTTTGAAGTTCTAAAGTTCATAAAGCTCGAATTGGGGTGTGATTCGTGATTTCGAGATTGTTTGATGTGATTTGAGGTCTCGAGCAGATCCGCATTATATTTTGGGTGGTTGGTATGATTGGACGGGGTCCCGGGGGCCTCGAGTGGATTTCGGATGATTAACGGATCAAATTTGGAATTTGAAGAAGAAATGAAGTAGCTACCTTCTCGTGTAACCGCACCTGCGAGGCTTGGGCCGCAGGTGCGGAGTCGCAGAAGCGGCCTAGGAGTCGTAGAAGCGGGCAGGAACGCAGGTGTGAGGGATGATCCACACCTGCGAGGCGCAGATGCGGAAGGGAGATCGCAGAAGCGGAAGCTGCTGGGTTGAGTTAGAGCCGCACCTGCGATGGATTTCCGCAGGTGCGGAGCCGCAGAAGCGGCTACTAGACCGCAGGTGCGAAAATCTGGGTTGAGCAGTGTGTTCTTTTAAAACGAGGGTTTGGCTCATTTTTACCTCATTTCCTCCATGAGAGTCGATCTTGGAGCAACTTTGGGGTGCCATTTTCATCACCAAGTATGAGGTAAGTGGTTTATACTAGTTTTGAGTTAAATACATGATTATATATGGATTTGAACATGAAAATTAGTGGAAAATTTGGGATTTTGAGGAAAAACCTAGAAATTGGTATTCTTGGATTTTGACCACGATTTTAGACATGAAAGAGAGTAAATTATATATTTGAGTTCGTGAGGTTATGGGTAAACTTTATCTTCGAAAAATTTCAGAATCCGGGCACGTGGGCCCGAGGGTATTTTTATCGACTTTTCGATCGGGGTTAGAAACTGTTATAAATTGGATTATAATGAGTATCCGAACATATATTAATGGATTTGCATAATTATTGGCTAGTTTTGGAGCATTGTGCATCGGTTTGAGTCGTCGAAAGGGCTTAGAAGCCGGTTATGAAACTTCGGAGCGAGGTGAGTCTCCTTTCTAACCTTGTAAGAGGGAATTAACCCCATAGGTGAAATAATGAAACATGTGCTCCTATTTGTGGGGGCTACGTACGCACGAGGTGACGAGAGTTCGTGCGTAGCTACTATTATGCTTAAGTCCGGGTAGTCTAGGACCCAAGAGCATGCTTTACTTGTCGTACTTGTAACTTTAACGATAATTTAAAAGGCTTAAATCAGATCGAACTTGGTAAATAAATTTCTAAAGGGCCAAACATCACTTTCTTGACTGTTAAAAGAGAAGTTGTCATTTCTTTAGGTAATTGTATCCCTGATGAATTCTTGATTGACTGCTTGATGTGTTAATTTATATTTGACCGCCTCACATGTATGATTCACGAGCGGGGTAATAGATGCATCTATGGTTCGCGCCATTCGACCCTCTGGCAGTGCACAGTTTAAATATTATGTTGGATCGGGCTGTACCACCTCGGCATGGTTTGCGTATGCTTGTATTGCTTGCCTTGATATTATAAATAATGATATTGCCTCTCTGGCCTGAGATAAATTGATAAATGATGAAATATGAATTTTGGAAATCTCTTATTGTTAAAAGAATTGTTTACCTGCTTCATGCTTATTGAGTTTGAAATCACCTTATAAAATCCATGCTTCCACACATTTTGGTATTTATTTATTAGACCACTAGTGAGGGCCGAAGTCGACCTCTCGTCACTACTTCTTCGAGGTTAGACAGGATACTTACTAGGTACGCGTTGTTTTCGTACTCTTACTACACTTGCTGTGCATTGTTGTTGCACATGCACATGTGTGTCTAGTGGCCTCGTTGGGCGCAGCGGCATGGTTGATACGGAGATTTCGGTGAGCTGCATCTCTCGAGACGACCCACAGCCAGCAGAGTCTCTTTCAGAGTATTGTATTTCTTTTCTGTCCAATTGTATTCTGGACAGTTATCGTATTGTACTTTATTTCCTAGAAATTGCTCATGCACTTGTGACACCAGGTTCTGAGATGACTATGGGATTATTCAATATTTAAATCTGTTAAAGACATCATTATTTATTTAGTGAAATTTATTATTTATTGTTTAAATGTAAGGAAAAGAGATGATTTCAAAAATACTAAAATGAGAATTTAATTAACTTCTTGGTGTTGGCTTGCCTGGCAGTGGTGTCCGGCGCCATCAAGACCTCTAATGGATTTTGGGTTGTGACACAGATAAAAGGAGAATCAAGTGACAACCAGTACCGGAAATAACAACTGCAATTGACATCGGGTAAACCCGAAGGGAGTATGGTCAACGGGAGCAAATCGTATATTTGCCATTGGATAGCATTCAATGAAGATATCCTCTGAAATTAAGTGGGCATCCGTTGCGGAGAATATTTGCATTCATAGCCTGCCATTACATATTCATCAATGACTCGTTTATTATCATTTAAGTCGGGCTTGATCTTAGGATCTTGTTTCCCTAGATATAGCTATAAATATAAGGCTCAGCAGCCATAGTAACACACAAAATTCTTGGCAAATTATATGATGTATTCCATTCTCGTTCTCAATTAAACGACTTTTTTTTGCTCTTTTACATTGTTCTCATTTCTGTCCTCGGAGATGCTGTTCTCTAGCCAAGATTATCGCCTTCTTGAATTTTAATCGTTAAGTCTTATTTTTAATCTTATTTATTTATCATTTTTAGATCAAATCAGTTTGCTTGTTTATAAATCAAGTAACAAATTCTAGTATAATGTTTTATGGGTAAACAAATACCAACTGTGATACATCTATCGCCATTCTTGATGTCGGCGGTTGGTGATACCGTCAACTAAAAGCATTCAACTTAATAGCAAAATTTATTAGAATTGGTTGTCACACCACATTCTGATTCTTAGAGTTTGGAACTAAACGAATATGAAAGTTTCTGGATAAATATCGTACCTAGTTCACATAATTCTTGAAGAATTGATATGAACCAGTTTTCTTTCTTTTTGCTCTTTTTTTGTTATCCGATCAAAATCAAAACTTAGAAAGTAACTTTCGGTATGAAAATGGTAGATAAAGAGAAATAGAAGAAAGCGAGAGGAGAGAGAAGTTGAACAAGAAAGAATATGTCAAAGAAATCTCCACAAAATTTTCATTACCCAATATCTTATCACTATATTTGGGGTCATCTTCACAAAAGTTTTATTACCTGATTCAACATGGTAAAAGTGAGATTATGCCGAACGTGTCTAATAGGCACATTTAGACTTGAATTTAAGTGTTCAATAAGAACAAAGCTTAGTTTAAATGTTTAAATAAAAAAAACAGAGACAAATTTAAGGGGATGTTTATATATTTGGTCTACTATCTATTACATTTTCTTCGAATTTATCAATTATTATAATTAGTATTATAACCCGCGCGATACGTGGATAATTTGACTAAATATTAATCTTATAAAATTATGATCTAATATATCATATTATTTGAATAAATATTAGTTATTAGTTTATCCTTTAATGTAGTGTGCACAAATATAACAAAGTCTATATAAAACCAAAGGATACACATCATATAATAAGCAAGTAAATTATTTGTTCCTTATATTAAATTAAAAAGTACGTAGTACTATACATTTACTAATGTGACGTTTTATTAATTTATCAATTGGCTTAATATTTTGATACTACTTCTCTTTTAATATAACATAGATATATATTTTCTTACTTTACTCTGAAAATATTTTTATTTTTTTAAAACTTATATTATACTATTCAAAATTCTTCAATTTAAATTTATCAATAATTTTTTTGAGTATTATTTATTTATCTTTTATTTTTAATTAATTCAAAAGATAATTATAATTATCTTTATCCTCCTCTTTTCATACACTATTTTCTAGTGTAATATTTGCTTAGTTTTCTCATTTTATAGTTTAATGAAAGTTTTCGCGTGCGTAGGCCCCATTCGGGGGGGAGCGCTCCCTACGAAAGATTTTTCCATACCCAGGGATCGAACCCGAGACCTCTGGTTAAGGGAGGAGCAGTCCCATCCACTGCACCACAGCCGTTGGTAGTTATAATATGCTTATCTTATGTATAATGTCCTAATAGTATCTTTATATTTTTGTATTTTTTAGTATGAAATTATGAGTTCTATTTATTATTTAAAATTTTCTACATGAGAAATTTAATGAGTATATACATTTTTACGCTATCACTTGATTTTTTTAGTACTCTTCCTTTATAACTATTTTTTATTATGATTTTAGTTATGAGTATATTTACGACTTTTCTCATCATAATTCTAATTATAAGACTTATATTTTTTTATATTTTCTCACAATTTTTTATTTTATTATTATTTTTGTTCCTGGCTTATCTAATTGTATTATTCATTACTTAATATTATTATAATTATCATATAAATTTTTAACAAATTACCAGTTTAATATAATACAATAAATATAATTTTGTATTACTCTTAAAATTTAACTTGACTTTATCTTGTATGACTTTCTCATAATTATTTTGATATTTAAATTTATCAATAATATTTTTGAGTATTATTTATTTATTTAAATTTATTAAATAAATTTAAAGTATCTATAGAATCACATTATATCTATTCTCTTCTTTATACATTAGCTCAAAGGTTAAAAAGAGAAGTACTTTTATTATATGTCATAAATCTACTAATAATTATAATAATTATTAATTTTGTATTATTTCCCATAAGAAATTAAATTGAATTCTTCTTCTCGTTTGTATTTAATATAAAAGTTTAATTCTTTTATTAAGATTACTACATAAGAAGTTAAATTATATCTTTATATATTTTTTATTTTTTTAATTGAAATTATTGTTTATGTTTTTGTCTTTAGTTTTATCTTATCCATATAGCATATAGCATGACCATATGAATTATTCAAAAAAATTCTCTTCTCAAAAAATAAATTAGTCTTATCATTTTATAAATCTCTACATTGAATTTATATATCTATATATTTTTCCTTTTTTATAATAGAAATAAAAATATATAAATATTTAATTATCTTAAATTCAAATTCAAAAAGAGTAACTAATTACTAACTAACCTTACTAATTTTGTCGTAAAATTTGACAATTGTTGAATTTTTGTTGTGACACTTGGTATCATCACATTGATTTGCTTCTCCTATTCTATATAGATAGATTTTAATGTACCCTCGTGTATACAATTATCTTTCAATTTTTTTTCTCTAATTTCTTTAGTCAATTCCACATTTGTCACAAAAGTATTATTAAATATTTTGGTGTAAACCATATTATGATATTTTGTTATCATAAGAGCGTGCTATTAGGATAAAATGAAAAGTCTAAAACTATATACTCTACAATTACTTTACAAATATCAGAGATACTATTTCAGAAAAAGGTGGCATAAAATAAAATCAAGGGAGTACCACTCCTATACTTTCTAATATACTAACAGACTCAGAGGATCAAAACATATGCTTTCTTATTTTATTTTGGACAGTAATTTATTATTCGATCTCATTATTGCTTATTCTAGCAAAATCACTCGTTAGAGCCATCATCAACCATTAGTTGTTAAGGCTTATTCTCAAAATCCTAATATTTATAGCTGTGGCAATAGGGACGTAATTTAATAATATGTCAATTTGACCACTATTGGTAGATAATTTTTTTTTTTTTAACTTCTGAATCTCAAACAATCCAATTGCGGATCAGTAAGATTTAAGATCATTTGTTTAATAAATTGCTCTTCATTTATAAGTTTATAGCCTTTGTGGTAGCTTCACCTACCAAATAAAAGGCATGTTTAAGAAGATTATCTAATATTCCGAAAAAAATCAATTGAAATTCTCGAATGCTAGGAAAAAAAGTTTGTGATAAAACATATCTTCTAAGTATGTATTGGATGTAGTATTAAATCAATAGGAGAGTCTGTTTTTTTTTAAGGATAAGATACTTATATTATATTATAACTTACGACATTGTCTTAGGGACAGTGTCCCAAAGAGCCGCCGTTAATACATAAATGGTTCACACTCCCTAAGGCATTTTCATTACCTAGGGAGGCCAAAATATTACATGCAACTAAACTACAAGTTCGAAAACTATTACAACCATCCTTATCAGCAGAATACACATTTAGAGCAAAATTAGGAGGTTCCGCAAAATAGCTAGTAATATTATAGCTAGGATAAAGTAGTGCTTCCTTGGCTAGTTAGTGTGCAACTTTGTTCCCCTCGCGAAAGTTATGCTTCAGTCTGATCTCTCCCATGTCCATTAGCTTCTCCATGAAGTACCTGTACTCATTAAGTAAACTATTGTAAGTAGGATAATCTTCATCCATGAAATGTATGACCTCAGTAGCATCCGTTTCTATTTCACATGGTGTGAAATTTTCCTTCATAATTGTTTGCAATGCTTGTCGAAAGGCCAGCAGTTCAGCATGGATTGGGGATATACTTTCACACTTTTTGTAGTATCCTAGCATCCATTCTCCCCTATTGTTTCTTATGACTCCACTTATGCCGCCATGTAAATTCTCTTCATTGAAAGCTCCATCAATATTGATCTTATACCAATCCTGAGGAGGTGGGTGCCACTTGACCTTCACCTGAATGGATCTATTACTAGTGGTGTGTGTAGTAGCTAGGAAGAAAAATTCCATTGCATTATTAAACATTTTAGTGGTGTTGATTTTATTGGCAGTGTTGTTAATATTGTTGTCGTTTCTGTTTTTCCAAATTGACCATAATGCAAATGGAAAAACCCCTTCCCAAGTGATGAGATTGTTTGGAATGTTAGGAGTTTTATTTCTTAGAAAATCCACCCAGTGCTCATATGGCATAGGGTTGCTTGAATGTACCCCTATGGATGCCCAGAATTATTTTGCTATTTTACAATCCCAAAAAATGTGGAGAAGAGATTCGTTAACTTTACAAATTGGGCAGTTTGTGTCTATGTTAACACCAATTTTCCCTAGGTACTCCCTAGTAGGGAGTCTTGAGTGGTAACATTTCCATATAAAAAATTTGATCTTCCCAGGACATTTCAATCCCCATATCCATGCAAAATCGTTTCCATTATAGATAGGCTTGTCAATTAAATTGTAGCATGATGAGGTTGTGAATATTCCACTGGTATTTTTAGTCCAAATAATAGTGTTAGGATGAGAGATAGATGTGGTTAGTGAGTGGATACTGTTCAGAATATTGTTAGGAAGGTCAAATGAAATGTTAGCCAAGTCCCATGAACCATGGAGTTTTATGTCTTTTATTTTCAGATCACTTTCCTTTTTATTGAGAAGGCCTATAACATTTTCCCTTAATTCCCCAAATTTAGGGATCCAATTGGTATCCCATATGGACATGTTTGTATTGTTATTCACAGGCCATCTTATACCTTCTCTACACAAATGCCATCCCTTTAAGAGGCTGTTCCACGTGTGTGAAACTCCCTTTGTTGATTTTATATGGCCGTATATACTAGTAATAATACGTGCCCAAGTGGAAGAGGGGTTATTTAGGAGCTTCCAAACCAGGCTTGTTAGGAAGGACAAGTTTTTAGATTGAGCCTTTCTAATGCCTAGCCCCCCATATCTTTTGGCAGGGTTACTACATTCCAGGCTATTAAGTGCATTTTCTTCTTTTCCCTTGTAGTTCCCCACAGGAAATCCCTTTGAATTTTGTCAATTTCTTTGAGTGTCCTACTTGGAAGTATTGAGAGCTGCATTTGGTGATTAGGAATTGTATTTAATGTAGACTTTATAAGAGTACACCTTCCCGCCATATTGAGCGTCTGTATTTGGCCTTTGCGTAAGAGATTTTTATGATAGTACTAGTATAGTCCCAACACGTGTTTAATTGTCCATCTTAAATTGGACGGGTTATCAGGAGCTTCTCTAAAGGATTCTTTAACTTTGGAAGCAAACTTTTTTTGAAATGTGTCAACTCCAACGTTTTCCTTTTCTGATAGAGGCAGGAGATTGATCGGGTTAGTTGGCTCATTCCTACTTAATTAGTTATAGATTTTCCCTGTAATTGGCAGTTAATAATGTCATGTTACCAACAACAATCCAATGAGTTCTCACAAGTGGAGTCTAGAGAGGGTTAGAGTGTACACAGATCTTACCCCTACCGCGGGGTGTAGAGAAACTGTTTCCGAAAAATTCTCGGCTGAAGAGAACAAAAAGAGACAATATATCAGTACAATCAATAAAACCATAGGAATCATAACAACATCATAAGAACCAGAAAATAGATGAAAAGCAATAACAGAAATCAACGAATAAGGCCCGGCTATGAAAAACGGAAGAATAAAGTGGACACAATAATAATCACTATAAGCTTAGGACAAAACCTTACCAGCCCAACCTCCCACCTAGAAGAAGAAGAAGAAGAAGAAGCAGAAGCCACAATTTAAGGTTATAAAGCGAGGACAGGATATGTCACGACCCCGAATTCCCACAACCGGGACCGTGATGACGCCTAATATTTTCACTTGCTAGGCAAGCAAACATTAGAGATTTTTTTTAAAATCAACTTCAGTACACTTTTAGTGGCAGAATTAATTAAGCTAAACAGAAGCTAAAATAAAGTTTGCGGAATATTATAAAAACTTCAATATTTACTATCACCAGGATCTGGAGTCATAATTCACGAACTTCTAGGATTTACTACAAATAAAAGTCTGAAAGAAATACAACTGTTTGAGTGAAAGAAACAGTAATAACAGAAAAGATAGATGGAGACTTCAAGGTCTGCAAACACCGACAGATCTACCTTGAGTCTCCGATGAACCAGTTTGAGGTGCTACGCCTCTCGATCAGCTGGGACTAATACCAAAATCTGTACAGAAGTGCAGTGTAGTATCAGTTCAACTGACCCCATGTACTGGTAAGTGTCGAGCCTAACCTCGACGAAGTAGTGACGAGGCTATGACAAGACACCCACATAATAAACCTGTGCAATTTAACAGTATATGTACAAAATAACGACAAGTAAAAGATAGACAGGTAATATCGGGAGGGGCAACATGCTGAGGGGATTACAAGATAGAGAATCACAACAGTAATGAGAACTTGATCAACCAATATACCTTGAACCAATATTAGCAAGTAAATAAAGGAAAATGCACGACATCACCCTTCGTGCTTTTACTCTCAACCGCACCACATAATCAATATAAACGGCACAACATCATCCTTCGTGCATTAACTCTCATAACATAGCACGGCATCACCCTTCGTTCATTAACAGTCACAATATGGCACGGCATCATCCTTCGTGCTATTACACTCTCCCTTACCATAAAACAATGAACAAAAGACAACAGGGAGATAGAAATAACAAGAACAAGTCTTACTTCAACATTTGGTTCCACAATACCAACCTCAATTTTCAAATTAATGCTCAATTATTACCCAAAAGATCCGTAAACATGATAAGAACGATTAACTTGATTATGCTAGTCTAAACACGGATAACATGATCAAAGAAAAGCAATAATTACGAGAAACCAAGTTCCACCCGCATGCTTTACCCGACAACAACGCGTAGGTACTCGTCACCTCACTTATACGTTGCACCCAACAGCTAAACACGTAGCAAATAGAGAAATAAGTCATAATCCCTCAAGTCCACGATACTTACCTCGCTCCAAAGACCAACCTCAAAGTTCCACCACCGCTTTGCCTTTCGTACAAGCCTTCGAACCAACATAATCTAATAATTTAACAACCAAACGATTCAAATTAAGCCTTAGGAACTACCCACGATTGAAAAGAATTCAATTTAGGTCATTACTGAAAAAGTCAACACAACGTCTCGCTTGGTCCAAACCATAAATTCGGACCAAAACCCGATTATCCATTCACCCCCGAGCTCGATTATTTTATTTATTTTGGAATCCAACCTCAATTTGAGGTCTAAATCCTCAATTTACCAAATTCCTAGTTTCTACCCAAAAACCCCCATTCCCACCATGAAAACTCTAGATTATAGGTTGAAATCTAAGGAAAAGTAATGAAAGATTGAAAGAAACTAGTTTAGAATCACTTACCAATGATTTGGGGAAGAAGAATTCTTTGGGAAATCGCTTCTAGGGTTCTTGAGTTTGAAAATTTGAAGAATGAATCAAAAATCCCGTCTAAGTCATATTTACCCAGCTCCAGATGTCGCATTTGCGACCTGGGCTTCGCAAATGCAAAGACCACAAATGCGAAGTAACTATCGCAAATGCGAAGCCCTTCACACCTCTGCTCTCTTCACAAATGCGAAGGGATGTTCGCAAATACGAACTGGGCTGACCGCATATGCGACCTAGCCCCCCAGACTCACTTCGCAAATGCGGAATATCTTTCGCAAATGCGAACACTGTGTGGCCCAGCTACTCTTCGCGTTTGCGATGAGTAGCTCGCAAATGCGAGACTATTATCGCAAATGCGGGATCAGAGGCCAGTTCCCAGAAATTGCATATACCAGCAAATGTTCTAAGTCCAATTTGACTCCGTGGCCTATCGGAAACTCACCCGAGCCCTCGGGGTTCTAAACCAAAAGTACACATAAGTCTAAAAATATCATACGAACTTGCTCGCGCAATCAAATCGCCAAAATAACACTTAGAACTACGAATTTAGCACCAAATTAAATGAAGTTTTCAAGAAGACTTTGAAATTTTTATTTTCACAATTGTACGTCCGAATCACATCAAACCAACCCCGTTTCTCACCAAATTTTACAGACAAGTCATAAATATGGTATTGGACCTATACCGGGTTCCAGAACCAAAATACGGACCCGATATCCAAAAAGTCAAACCTTGGTCAAATATTTCCATTTCATTAAGCCTTTAACTTTCAAATTTTGACAAAGTCCGATATCTCGGACTAGGGACTTCCGAATTCGATTTCGGGCACACGCCCAAGTCCCAAATCACGATACGGACCCACCGGGACCGTCATAATATAAATCCGGGTCAACTCAAATAAAATTTTTAGGCAAGAATTCTTATTTTTATCAACTTTTAACAAAAAAAACTTTGCAGAAACATGCTCGGTCTGTGCACGCAAATCGAGAAAGAATAAAACAAGGTGTTTAAAGCTTAATAGCGCAGAATTAAATTCTAAAACATATGATGACATCACATGATACCTTTTAATAACTTTATTAGCAAAAACAAGATGACTATATTGATTTTCAAAAGAGTGTGTGGAATAAGAAACAACTGCCTTGAATGAGAAGCATAAAAGCAAGATGAAAGGATCGTTTGGCCATAAAAAAGAATTTCATATTTTTTCGGAACTTTTTCTTATATTTTTTCTCAAAATTAGTGTTTGGCCACGAAAATTCCAAATCCAACTTGAAGTTGAATTCTGGTATTTTCTGGAATTCGAACTACTCTAGAAAAACTATTTTTCACAATTTTTACTCCAAATCACTCACAAAAATTCAAAACAACTACATTTGTATTCGCATCCAAACATAACTCCAATTTCCAAATATCATTTTCAATTTGAATTTGTTTTTTACTTTTTTCGGAATTTCACAATTCTTATGTTCAAACGCCTACGAAGTCATCTAGAAGCATATAGGGCTGAGCTAGAGTACTAAGTACAGATTTGGACGAACTCAGTAGCACCTATATATTGCGTAGAATTCTGTATTTTCATTAGAAAATTTATTAAATATGTATAAATATTTATGTACAAATTTAATAACTAAAATGAGCTATAAATTAGATGACAAATTTATAATCCACAAACTTTAAATCATGACTCTACTTGCATGTTTCTTGGATCACATTCAATCTATCATTACAACTCAACAACACACTAGCAAAAGGAATATGAAAACTATCTAATTAGAAAAAGGCCTTGCCCACAAGATTACTAGTTAATAACAAGTCAACCACAAAAGTGTTTCTTACTTTGGATCATGCAACTAATAACGGTCCTTTACTTTTCAAGAGAATATTTTCTCACTACTTAGCAAGTTGATTAATATAAATAATCAGATTATGCTTTTTGGTAAGCACTAAGCATTATGTTAGTTATAATGTACCTAAAGAAGTAGGGAATTAATACGAATCTCATCCATGCAATTGGCCATATCCAAAGTCAAGATAAGAATCATCCTCCAAAAATTTAACGGTCTCAAATATTTTGTGGTGGGAGCTTTGAATATATTTGTTTACCCGTAAAACAATACAATTGAATTTATAGTGTGGTTTATAAACAAACGAATCAATTTGATCCCAAAATAATAAATAAATTAAATAAAATGTAAGACTTAGCGTTGAAATCGAGATAAGACAGCAAACAACTTGATTCCGGGAGCAAGGCTTCCGAAGGCAACAATAAGAATATTAGTAGACATAAAATAAAGTATTATTGAGCTTAGAATAATGTGTAGCATAAGTTTGTCAGATTTTTCGTGTCCTAAAATAATTGTTTAAGTTATTATTTACAGTTACACCTAGGGAACAAGATCCTAGGATCAAGCCCCTCTTAAATAACAATTATGGGAGCCATTGATGAATATATAACGGCAAGCTATGAATACCAAAATTCTCTGTAACGGATTATGCACTTAATAGTGAAGAATATTCTTCATTGAATATCATCGGGTGGCAAATATTCGTTTTTCCTCGTTAGCAATGTTCCATTCGGGGTCTGCCCAGCGCCAACCAAAGTTGTTGTCCTCGGTCTTGGTTCCCACCCGCTTTATCTTTTGTATGTCCCCGGTTCCACGTGTCGCTCTATTATTCGAGCATTTAATATAAACCAATCATACCCTATACAGATGGTACCCTTGCTTTCCAGTGGCACATCTTTGTGTCATCGGAAAGTTGGTGAATATTCCTTTCTTGGCGAAAAATTCTCTGATCCCTTCTAAAAACTTTCTGATGCTTGATTAGACGCACGTCTATCCGTATTTAATACCCCAAACACGCGTCACTCCACGATTTAGCAATATTTTTACCGGTTCTCGAGGTAATCATGTCTACGATTTTAGCCGCCTATTTCTTTACTTATATGTCTCATTCTTCTTCTTTTACACTTCACAGTTCTACAAACTCTCTCAACTTCTTTGCATTCAACTTTTTCTTGCTTTCACTCTTCTTTAATATTCTTCTTCAAAGAACCTTTATTACTTTCTGCTAATCATGGCTTTTTCTTCTAAGAACATAGGTTCTCTGAAAAATAAAGAAAATTCTATTAATGCTGGCCCTCCTACGGTGAGCACCATCATTTCCAGAAGACTCAACACAGCCAAGGACTTGGAAGAAAAGTTTCCTTCTACAAGTTCTCGTACATGGGTTGTTGCCGTATACCCTTCTTTCATTTGTCCTTCCAACATTCTTTCTATGAAGGAGGATTGTGATTGCCATGACCTGAACATCATTGCTCCCGAACTGGTAGAGCGAGTAACCTTCCCTAAGAAGGGCTTCATGTATGTTTATGCGTACCTCTTTACTTTGGGTGCATTTTCTTTGAGCAGGGGAATTGACCCGTGATTTTGGAGTTGTGCCACGAATACCATATTTGCTTGGCACAGGGGGGCCTTTCGGTGTGGCGTACGATGGTCTATCTACGACAGTTGTGCTAGGAGACGAAGGAAGAGTTCACCTTGGCTCGCATGATGAACCTCTACTCCTCCAAGAATTTCCATGGAAAGTAATAAATTTTAGCAAACGTGGTCACCATGCTTTGCTCACCAGCATGGATGATGACAACGACCGTGGATAGATGGAGCTCTTTGTAATGGTTACCACCAGGGATATCATCCCGACCACAACTCCATCTTTCCCCGAGTCCTGGACTCGTACATGTAAGTTCAGCATGTGTCTTTTCTATGATAAAGGTTGTTCTGTGTTGATATTTATCCTTCTCTTTTTGTTATTTCAGTAACTCGGTGGACACCACCAAGGGTTGAAGGCTTGGACCAGTGAGTTTAGAAAATTTTGGACATTACCATGCTTGAGACTCGTTGGTGGAAAGACCTTATAACCCCAA
The DNA here is from genome assembly GCF_001879085.1 of Nicotiana attenuata. Lineage (NCBI taxonomy): Eukaryota > Viridiplantae > Streptophyta > Magnoliopsida > Solanales > Solanaceae > Nicotiana > Nicotiana attenuata. The sequence continues at coordinate 219,344 of NW_017671139.1, read as the reverse complement.
CCGAGGATGATGCCCAAGTGCTCTGGGGAGAGTATCACTTAGTGGAGAATGCCAATTCTCCCTTTCCAGTCCCAGCTGTTGCCCCCGGTACTATGAGGCTGAGTACCGGGCCTCTTCCGTCTTCGGTTGGTGAGCAGTGCCTTTGCCACAACTGCTTCTCAACCCACAACACCATCAGTTTTATCTCCTTCCATTACTGTTATACCTTCGTCACTAGCAACTGCTACATCATCCCCACCGACCGTAGACACCACAGAGGAGGATGTCCCTCCTCCCCAGTCCCCAGACCTTGGGAATTTGGGGCACAACTATTCGCCCCTTCTACAGATCCCTGGAGGAGGAGTAGTGTCTACCTCTCGGCATCTACCGAGTGCCATCTACTGTCCCGACTGGTAGAGCTCACCAATTACCTAAATCCGTTGGCTTCAAAGAAATACAAGAAGAAAATACACTCTCTTTCGAGGGAGTGTACGATGAACAATGCCATGCACGACTCAACAACGGTATGATACTTGTTCCTTTTACTATTTTTTTCCTCTTGACTTTCTAGGATAGGATTTCTGATTTGAGTTTTTGCTTCGCAGGTTAACTTCCTTGCTTCCGAGGTCCTTCAGAAGTTGATCCTTGATAAAGAAAAGCTTACGTCCGAGCGAGAGCAATTGTTGGCTGAGCGGGGTCAAGTTGCTGCTCGCCTCCCAGTGTTGGAAGCACAAGATACTGAAGCCGGTGAGTTGAAGGCTTGATTGCAGTAGAGTGAGCAACAAGTTATGGCCCTTAGACAAGAAGCCTCTTAATTAAATGAACAGTTTCAAGAAGCCAAGGCTAAATTGTCTGAGGTTCAAAATGCTATTCTTGTTGCTGCCGAGCACGAGGCTGCCTCCGCTAAGCGAGTAAATAACATGGAGGCAGCCTTGAATTCCAAGACTGCAGAGGATGCTGCTGTCGAAGAGAAACGTGCCCAGATGGAGGATAAATATAAGAGGATCATGGAATACAATAGGGTTCATATAGCCACTATCCGTGATCTTTATCTTAGCCCCACTATCCGTGATCTTTATCTTAGCCTAGCGCTGCTAGATCTGAGCGGGATAGCCTTTCGAGCAAAGTTGATCGGCTTAAGTTAGGACTCCAGCCACGAGCGGATTCCCTTATTATGTATGAGGAGAAAAAACTTGGAAGAGGCCAAAGCAGGTGCCATTGATTTTGATTCCGAAATCGCCAAGGCCCGAGAGTTGGAGTCCACTGCTCGTAGACGCCTCCCGGCTTAGCCCAATGCAACTGACTTTTCTGGTTCCGGTACTAATTTCTCGAGTACCGAGGAGGAATTTGAGGAGGATGATGATGAAGTCTAAGATCCCGAGCCCACGACAGATCCTTTACTTCTCCTGGGGGTGCAGATGCTTCTCTTCCCCCGAGTTTTGGGGGTGATATGATTTAGTTTTTTGCTTTCTTTTTCCTTTTTCCTTTTGTATTTTTGCACTTGTGCTACTTGGAACGTTTGATATATAAAAGTGCTTTTTCATTTAACCATTACACAAAGTTCACTTTTTGTATCGAATTATGCAAGGTTTTCGGGTGCATTTTTCCCCGATAACATTTGGGTCCCGGTCATAAACTCTTTCGTAACCAGCCCTTTACTGTGAGGGTTTTATACTAGAGGGCCCTCTAATGTTTACGGTGTTCTTGAAGAGAACGTCTCTTGTTCATTCCAACACTGGCATTTGAAGTACTTGATTAACTTTCAAATGATAAAATTAATCCATCGTTTGCACAAGAAACAAGATAAAAACAAAAGGACTTTGTTTAATTCCTTCTATCTTCAAAAGTACACAAGCATTCGTTTTGCTGAAATAAAAATTACCATTACTTGTGGCTAATTTGTACAACATATTTCTACGGGGCTGGCTGCGCAATCCCCAGTCCCGATGAGACATTTTTGTTCCCAGATTTAGTATTCTCGGTTTTTGTGGCAATCGAGTTGTCGTATTCTCATGTCATTCCCCCCAGTGTTCGAATGCGAAGAAAGCGAATTGGAACACTGAAAGTCTTGCTCCATTGAGGATTCCACTAGTGAATAGTTGGATAATCTTTGGTCTGATAGCAAGTTTCATTTCCCGTTAGGAACTTTGCTACCGAGCCAAAGATTATCTAACCAACCCCTGGTGACTTGTAGGTAAGAAGCACTCGTGAACGGTCGAATAGCTTTTGGTCCAATAGCAACCTTTGTTTACCATTAGGAACTTTGTTCTCGAGCCAAAGACTATCTTACCATCCCACAATGATTTTTTGTTTCCATGCCTTGTCATTTAAAGGTCTTATTTTTGTTGACGACGTTTCCTTCATAGTATGCTTTCCGTTGCTGCCTCGTTAAAAACCTTGCCAGAAAACCCAATTGGGACAAAAACTAGATGAAGGAAAAAAGAGTGCAGCACATACTTTCAGTATAAGAGGTGCTCATCAGCAATAATACCTTTTGAGGTGTGCCATATTCCAGTTGTTCGGCAATTTTACTCCGTCTTGGTTTTCCAATTCATATGATCCTTTTTCGGTGATAGCTGATAAGTGAAACCCAGTAGGGGCCTTCCCACGTCAGACCCAGCTTCCCTGCGTTGAGCTCTCGGGTGTTTTGAGTCACTTTTCTTAAAAGCAAATCTCCCACTTTAAACTAACGGAGATTAGTTCTTCGATTATAGTATCTTTCCATCTTTTGTTTCTAGGCCACCATCCTAATGTGCGCCAAGTCCCTGCGTTCATCAAGCAGCTCTAATTTGACTAGCAGTGCTTCGTTATTTGTTTCTTAGTCCGCCCAGAAGTATCTCATGGTAGGTTCTCCCACTTCCACCGCGATTAAACTTCTGCTCTGTATATGAGAGAGAAAGGTATCTCTCCCGTGCTCTACTTGGTTGTTATCTGGTATGCCCATAGCACTCCCGGTAGCTCTTCGGGCCATTTGACTTTGATTGCTCTAGTCTCTTTTTGAGATTTTGAATAATCACCTTGTTTGTCGACTCAGCTTGGCCATTTACACTCGGATGGTATGGCAAAGATGTGATTCTTTTTATTTTCAAATCCCTAAGGAATTTTTTGACCTTTACACCTATGAACTGCGGACCGTTCAGTGTTCGGAAGCATCATAGCTCCTCAGGTTTAGCCCCTAGGTAAATGCCTCAGTTGCCCAGTTATCTGGCACGACCGGTAGCAGCATCCTTTCCTCCTGAAACCTGGTCACAAACACTCGCAGCAATTTGGACTCTCCTTGCGCAATTCTAAATATGTCGGCCTTTCGGTCATGTATTGAGTGTTCGGGTAAAAGTGAATACCATGTCAGGATCCCCTTCGTGAGGGTTTTCCCGAACTTCTTCAGCAGGACTGACTCAATCTCATGCGGAGCTAAATTATTTCCATTTATTGTCGTTGTGTAGGTGCTGATGTGCTCTTGAGGATCCAAAGTCCCATTATATTTTGGTATGTCTGGCATTTTGAACCGCTTTGAAATTAACTCTGGTGTTACGATTGGTTTGAACGGTAGCTGGTCCTTTCAACACTGGCGGTGTGCTTGGAATTTGGTCTATTCGGGTGTTTATTTCCCTCATAAATGGTATGAGCTCAATCTTAAAAGGATAATTCTTGTTGTTGTTACTAGATCCGTTGCCGTTCCCCCCGGACCCGTCGAAGCCGACCTCACCCTTCGGGGTGTTGCTGTCAACCCTTTGCGCTATTTGATTTGCGGGAGCACGGGGAAGAACTGGACTTCTTCTATTCGTATTGTTGGAAGCACCCGACAACACTTGCCTCAGTTCTATCATGGTTTGGTCTTGCAGTGAGAGATGGACCATAATATCATTTTGTTGTTCTCTCAAGATCCTTACCGTTTTCGCAATGTGCTCGTCTTCACCATCATTAGGTTTCGTCTTACGTACATGTCGTGGATATTGCCCGCTATGGACTGGCGTGGCTACATCCTCCTCTTTGCGGGTATCACTGATTGAATCTCTGTGTTGAGGCGGATTTCCTTGTGCCTCCATGTTGTGTGCGATGTTGACATCGTTATCTGCCATATTTTACGGTTTTTGCTAAGAAACATGAAATCAACCAGATTAGTAATAAATGCAAGGATCAACTTAATTACGTAACTGTCTAAGCCCCACTGTGGGTACCAAACTGTTTACCGTAAAATAGTACAATTAAATTTATAGCTTGGTTTATAGAAAATGAATCAATTTGATCCCAAAATAATAAATAAATAAAATAAAATATAAGACTTAGCGTTGAAATCGAGATAAGATAGCAAACAGCTTGGTTCCGGGAGCAAGGCTTCCGAAGACAACAATAAGAATATTGATAGAAAGAAAATAAAGTATTATTGAGCTTAGAATAATATGTAGCATAAGTTTGTGAGATTTTTCGTGTCCTACAATGGCTGTTGAAGTCATTATTATGGCTACACCTAGAGAATAAGGTCTTAGGATCAAGCCCCTCTTAAATGACAATTATGCGGGCCATTGATGAATACATAACGGCAAGCTATGAATGTTAAAATTCTTTGTAACGTATTATGCACTTAATACTAAGGAATATTCTTCATTGAATGTCATCGGGTGGCGAATATTCATTTTTTCCTTGTTAGCATGTTCCCTTCGGGGTCTGCCCGGTGCCAACCGAAGCTATTGTCCTCGGTCTTGGTTTCCACTCGCTCCATCTTTCGTCTGTCCCGGGTTCCATGTGTCGCTCTATTATCCGAGCATTTAATATGAACTTATTTTACCAATACAATAGCATTTCATAATTTGGTGTGTAGATCTCTCAATGGAGGTAGCACTGTGCCATTCTACTTTTTTTTTTTGGATTAGTTACTTACTATAGCAAAGGTTGATACCTTATTTATTTTAAATAAATACCCTTTTAAAAATTATATTCCATAGCTACCTTTTGATTTTTTATAGCCAAATATCTATTTATAGTCACCTCCTACCCTTAAGCCATAAAATAAGTTTTGTATTATTTTTCTCACTCATAATCCCTCAAATTTCTCTGGAGATGACAAGGTTCCTAGAGAAGTTCTCTAGAGATGCTTGGAGGCAAAAACTGTGTCGGTTCCTTATATTATGGCAATTAAGGACATGTATAATGGGACTAAGACTCGGGTTAGGACAGTAGGAGGCGACTCTGAGCATTTTCCGGTTGAAATGGGGTTACACCAAGGCTCTGCACTCAGTCCATTCTTATTTGCCCTGGTGATGGATGCGATAACAAACCATATTCAAGGGGAGGTGCCATGGTGCATGCTATTCGCCGATGACATAGTTCTGATTGATGAGTCACGAGCCGGTGTTAACGAGAGATTGGAAGTTTGGAGACAGACTCTTGAGTCTAACGGTTTCAAGCTAAGCAGAACGAAAACAGAATACCTCGAGTGTAAGTTCAGCGTTGAGCGGGGGAAGTGGACGTCGATGTGAGGCTTGAGTCACAGGTTATCCCGAGTAGAGGCAGCTTCAAGTACCTTGGTTCGGTTATCCACGGGGGAGGGGAGATCGACGAGGATGTCACACACCGTATTGGGGTAGGATGGATGAAGTGGAGGTTAGCATCTGGAGTCTTATGTGACAAGAGAGTGCCAACGATACTCAAAGGTAAGTTCTACAAAGCGGTGGTTAGACCGGCCATGATGTATGGGGCTGAGTGTTGGCCTGTTAAGAACTCAATATCCAAAAGATGAAAATAGCAGAAATAAGGATGTTGAGGTGGATGTGCGGGCACACTAGGATGGATAAGATTAGGAATGATGATATTCGGGAGAAGGTCCGCGTGGCTCCCATTGATGACAAGATGCAGGAAGCGAGGCTCAGATGGTTTGGGCATGTACAAAGGAGAAGCCCAGATGCTCCAGTAAGGAGGTGTGAGCGGCTGGTTGTGGAAGGCACGAGAAGAGGTAGAGGGCTGCCTAAGAAGTATTGGGGAGAGGTGATCAGGCAGGATATGGCGAGACTTCAGATTTCCGAGGACATGACACTTGATAGGAAGTTGTGGAGGTCGAGTATTACGGTTGTAGGCTAGGAGGTAGTTGAGTCTTGCGTTACTTTGTACCTTTGTGAGCCTAGTCCGGTAGAGTTTTGTCTAAGAGAGCTAGGGGCAATGTCGTGTCTTACTATTTTCTTTTTCGACGTTGGATCCAGTTACTAGCCACCGTTTTTGCTTTGCATTTTTCTTCTGCATTTTATGTTCCTATTTTTCCTATGATCTCTGTGATGAATCCAATATCCTCTCCTTTTGTCTTCTTTTTATTATCTTGAGTCGAGGGTCTTTCGGAAACAGCCTCTCTACCCCTTCGGGGTAGGGGTAAGGTCTGCGTACACACTACCCTCCCCAGACTCCACTTGGGGATTTTACAGGGTTGTTGTTGTTGTTGTTAATCCCTCAAATTTCTCCTATCCCCTACCTATATCTCTCTCTCTCTCTCTCTCTCTCTACTTCCCGATGTCTTCTCCTCCGCCGGACGCTGGAGCAATTGCCACCGTCACCGTTTCGACCGTGGCCGTTATTCATTGATACCGCCGCCCTCAGCCTCCCAATCTCATTCTCTGATGCAACATATTGGATCAACAAAAACCTCCGTTATTTCGCCGGTAATTACGTGCTAATTGTCGGCAACCGGAGGCAACGGTGACGGCGAGCAAGGACTGGATACTGATGCTGCTTCAACGAGACGACATTAGGGTTGTTCTTGAACAAAGACGACGGAGTTGGGGGTTGAGCAACTTGAATTTTCTGTTAATATATTTCAATGTATCTCGCTGTATTTCATTGTATTCATTGTCTTTTTTTTTTCATTGTATTTCAATGTATCTCGCTGTATTCTATGTATTTCATTGTACTCATTGTCTTTTTTTCATTGTATTTCAATGTATCCGCTGTATTCTATGTATTTCATTGTATTCACTATCTCGCTATATTCTATGAATGTATTCATATATTTTTCTTAATTAATATATTTTATGTATTCAGATGTATTATATAATTTCTCTGAAGATTGCTATATTTTTGGGGTATTTTTCGGTTGAGAATCTTTTTTATAACTGGAAATACAAAATTTGTGTGGTATAATTGAGTTTGTTGAGTTATATTAGGAGTCTATTATGTTAATTGATTCACTTTCCGTTTAAAAACAGTGTAATCCCCTGTTTCACGCCGTGAATACAGTCGAGTACAATAATCTGTCCAGCTGTAATCTCATGTTTCACGCCATGAATACAGTTGAATACACTCAAATACAAACATCTGTCTAGCTGTAATCCCCTATTTCACGCCTAGAAATGCTACAGTGTTCATGAATACAGTAGCTTAAATATATTGAATACACTCTAAAAAATCTGAAAACATAGCTATAGGAAGTAATATAGTAAATGGTAGCTACAACTAGCTAATAACCACTAAAACATAGTGGTTTCTGAAAGTTTTTTTTTTCTTCTCTCGTAGAAGTGAAAGGGGAATAAACGAGAAGTTACGATCCATTCTACCAAATTTAACTCTTTAATTCTTCTTATACGTTATACTACCATAAGTGTTGTTGATAGAAAAAGTGCCTTCTAATTTTCCCAAATAATTATTTATTCAAACATATCTTTAAGATTTTCAAAAGTTGTCTAAACAGCTTTACGTTTAACTGAATATTTGCTGTTTTTCCACGAAATTTATCGTCCAAACTTGCAAAAATAAGTCATTAGATTTCAAAAAGAATCTTATGTGAATTATACTGGACTTATTGTTGTTATTTGAGAAAGAATATAATAATAGATAGAGACTTCAACCTATGGTGGAGTAAGAATAAATAGTCAAGTGATTAAGGCAGAGTGAATTGTGATGTGGCACCAGTTTATGCTTGTTAATTTTTTGAAACAATAATCTCAAAGAATTTAAGGTTGTTTCTAGTTTTCATATATTTTTTCCAAAAACAATAAAAAAAAACTCCCACTCACAAATCACTCATAAATCTCCCAAAACAACTACAATTATGCAAACAAAATTGATCAACGTCCACAGGCTTGTTTCCAAATTTTCCCACAAAAAGAGATCCCAAAAGTTGTCCAAGATTAGGCAATTTACATTCTCAATAATCGTCTTTGTGTCTGGGAAAAGGGTCAAAAAGTTAATCTAATATGACCGCTTAATTCTCATTTTTTAAGAACTATCTGGATAGAGTTCATATTTTTTATTAGAAGAAATAAGAATAGATATAGTCATCTTTTAATTAGTTTTTCCATGATCTTAATACCTGCAATGATCATTTTTACGTTTGACTTCTATATTAAACTTATATTTCTTTTGCTCTATTCATGCATGAATAAGAAATTTATCCTTATAATTTTGACACATTTTATTTTGGACCATGCCAATAAAATTTTTGTTACTCCATGTCCCACCTCTTGATTTGAACATATATTCAAGAATAACGTATAACCTAGGCTTCCTATTAGAGCCACGTGTAATGTGTCACTAAAATTTTACCATCACGAATTAAATGGCAAAAACATGGAGTATTATGTTCAGTTGGAATCTGACAGTTGGAGAGATGCACATCATCGGCTTCTTTTCTTTTTCTTTATTTGATCAATGCTTCAACTGAAGCATCTTCCAGCGATTTTATGCGTTGAAAAAGCTAAGATATCGATCTATTAGTGTCAGTTGCTCTTTCAAATCGTATCGGTTGGTCATCTTTTAAACACAAACCATCAATTGATTATTGATGAATACTTTGATTCGTTTTTCTTTCTCTAGGACAGAACCTTAACCTTGATGGGTTGTTTTAATTAAGAAAGCAAAAGGCAAAAATTATTGTTGCCACATTCTTGTTGTCGGGTTACTGGGGTGCATGGGCGCAGGGAATTTTTTAAATAAAAAATTAATTATGGGTCACAAATTGATTTATAATGTTTTAACTCGGAAGTTGGAACTCAATGTAATCTCAAACAGCAGATTTTTCTTCGAGAAAAAATCCAATATTTCCCTTTGTCCTGTTCTTTTCTTTCTAAAATGACCTTTTTTTTTTGTTGGAATAGATAATACTCCTATTGTTAAAAGATAATTTCAAAGATCTTTGCCTCGTAATATTAACCTCCTTTTTGTAATTTACGGTATTATTCTTATCTCTATAATAGAGACGTACCCGACACTAATCATAAACCCGCATCGAGTGGCTCAACGTTTATAATTAATCATCAAAGACCGGCCACCCAAATATCATGGAAACAATTCATCAGAAATGAGCGATAATGACCAATTAATCGTCATAAAATTAATGTGCTATAATATGAAAGTAACAGCCATTCCTAACGCCATATAAGTGTCCATGCAAAAATAAGGTTTCAGTGCATATAAGATAGATCATTAAAATATCATGAAAAGTTGAATGCTAATAAAGTTTCACTCAACCTTTGCTATAATTTTACGTAATCGCTCAATATGATAAAACTATAATATATTATTCAATTTTTTTAATAAAGATGAATATGATACATGTAGCAATAACCGTGTGAATGTGTGCGCATGTTATTGGGTTCCATTTTTAAGTTGTAACCATTCACATGTGGTACACTTAGAATTAACATCAATAGGTATTCAATCTCATTGAAATATTCTTTAATTGCATGCTCATGTTTATATCACTTTTACAAAAAGGAAAGCATGAAACTGAAGAAATTCTGTTGGAAGCCAAAATGTTTTTGAAACGGGACAGTACATAATGACCCCTCAAACTAGTCCCTGATTTACAATTACGAACTTAACGCTTGCAAGGACTCTAGATCCCTCCCGGCTCCCCCATCCCTTCGAACAACTAACAAGTTGTATTATTACCCGCTTTCACGACCATCTACCATAGAGAGCGTGAGGGGAAATTTATTTTTACAAGTTTTTTATTAATGTATTCTTTTATTTTACCATTTTTTCGTTGTTCTTCTTTTTTATTCTTCGTTGTCTCCAAAATTGTCATTCGTCAATGATAGTATCCATTATGAATATTGGATATTTCTGATGCAATGGCCCCGCATGAATAACTTTTTCTACACATCATCATTATCGCCAGGAGAGAGTTGGGAATAGTAGGGGCAGGGAAGAAGGAGAAAGAGTGGAGAAGTTAAAAGGCGAACAGAGCCGGAGGGACGTCGGTAGAGAAAGTGGAGGAGTTAGGGGGTGGAGTTGCGCTGGGAGAGAGGATACAGGAGTTGGGAGAAGTGATGCTCGAGAAAGGGTGAGGAGTCGTTTCGAGAAGGGGTTGCGGCCACACCAAAATAAAGAAGAATAGATGGGTCCTCGAAGGTACGAAAAAAAGAGGAAAAAAAAGATTGAAAAATGAATAAAATAAAAAATATGTAACAAATTAAATAACATTGACACATGGCAAGTAAGGTTTGTGAATAACAAACACCTTTTTTTTAACTAGGATTGGCCAAGAAAGGGGGGTACTAATAACACTTAAAAGTTGTTCAATAGGGTACTAGGATTTCTTGCGAACTTTAAAATTGTGATTGAAGTGAAGGATAAGTTTAAGGGGTCTTATCTCCATGGAGAATGGTTTAAATTGACATTCTCTAAACTCCATTAGAGTTAAGGGTGTTTACCGTGAAAACGGTAATAACAATTATATTTGATTTTGTGGTTCTAAAAATACGTGATCTACTTTTATGCTAGCTGTTGAGCGATAGATACTAAGTGAAAGGTTAGAAATCAAGATTATAGCTTAGAAACGGTATGATAGTCGAACCAAACGGTGGCAGAGCGGGGGCCTCGAGATGTCGATTACAGGACCTCGGGATTGAGCTGGATGGCCGATTCGGGGCAGTCGAGGGGGAGATAACAGCTATAAGAGCTATGATGATGACCCTTTATGATCAATGATAAGCAATAAATGAAGAATAATAAATATAACACAATGGATGTAAGCAATAAATGGAAGTAAAAGCTTAAGAGAATATGTTAGAGAGTAGAGAGAATGTTCTTGTGTACAAAATGACAAGGATCCCCTTTATATATGAGGGGGAACATAGTACAAAAGCATTAATTACAAAGATATGGGCTAACACAACCATTTAATGCCTTGCTTCGCCTGTTTACTAGCCCACTAGACTTGACAAGCTATAAGTACGCGTCTCGGGAACTTCACCTTGGTCCCCGAGGTCATTATTTATACTATTTCAAAGTCGACCAGTGAGGATTTTCCGAGTCGGTCACAAGCAACCCTCGAGATGCCTTGATGCTCGTGAAATTGAACCGTCGATTTCTATCGTATACAGATAGTCCCCGCGTTTCGTAGAGCAAAGTGATAGGAAATGATTTTGAACTCCTACTCTGTAAGCATCATCATCATGACGTCAGCTCATTAGAGCATTAAATGCCATACTCAAAAAGCCGCGCACGGGTCGCCGTCAAACACGACTATCGAGAAGCCCACGAACCGCTATTGGTTCGTCCTTTCCGCTTCCCACATAGCTCCTATAAATGCATTAGTTATTTGATAATTCGTACTTTCACAACATCTTCAAATTTTCAAGGCCAGATCCATCCCCTTTCACATTCTTTCTTCTTCTGTTCTTGATCCTTCGCCTACTTTCTCAGAAAAGCTTCACCACCATCATGGCTAGAACTTCCAAGACAGTTCCTCGGAAAGACGAGGCTGCCTCTTCGTCCCGAACATCCAAAGGAAAGCCCAAAGTGATACCCACCGTCGAACAATCTACTCCCATCGGGTTTGACACAACGAAGGATTTTTCCGTCGACCTACCTTCATCTATACCGGGCCGATGCGAACACGTGTCCCAGTATATTAGCGTTGTGATCGATATAGGGAAAGTGAAGAAAGACTGCCGATGGGGGAAGGCAGTGCTGGTTGAGATCCCCCGCTCTAACGAAAGCATAATGGATCACAAAGCTGGTTTCCTTTATGCATATACTTACCCGTTCACTTTGGGTCCGGTCGATTCTTCGAACCCTTATTCCCCGGAGATAGATCCGGTTATTCTCGATTTCAGCGACAAGTACCAAGTGACGCTTGGTCAAATCTATCCATCTTTCTGGAGGATAGTCCACATGCTCCGCCACTTTTCCAATGAGGTCGAGGGTGCGACTTTTACCCTCGATCATTTGATAAGATTGTACAGCCCTCGATTTTATCGAGGTTTGATCAGGCTTCACCCTCGGACCAAGAAGTCATTTTTCTCGAGCATTGATGAGGACAGGGATCGAGGGTGGATGAGCAGGTGTGTTCGAGTGGAGACCTCGGACATCATCCCGGCCGAGAGGATGCCATTCCCGGAGGAGTGGAATACACAGCGTAAGTATCTCTCCTTCTAACATGCTTTGTGGTCTTCTTACTTTTCTTTCGAAAAATGATCTCCCCTTGGTTTTTGCAGCTACCGCTTGGTATCCTGAAGCGGTGCAGGATCTGCCGAGGTGGATCAGGCGATTGGACATTTTGTTCCCTATCTTGAGCGGTCTTGGCCCGACCTGGCCAAAATGCGGTGGGTGGCCAAGAATTATGGTAAAATCCCTTTTTGCTGCCTTCACCATATTTTTACATTTCTTCCCCATCCCCTCTGTGCTGACAAATTTTGATCACTATGTTTGTGTAGGCCTTGGCGATGGAGTGCAGATGAGATCGCCTCCCGATGGCGAGGAGGAGGCTCCGAAGCCCGACAAGGGCAAGAAGAGGAAGAAAAGGGCGGCCGTTGAGTCTCCTGTGGCAAAGAAAGCCAGGTCCCGAGCTGAGGCCGAGGTCTCGTCTTCAGCTTCTGGAATGGGATCCAATGACGAGTGAGAGGATGATAATGGCGATGATACCCCTTTGGTTCAAAGGAGAAGGTCGGGCACGCATGTCCCGCAGGCGTCCCGCCCGAAGGACGCTAAATCGGGGGCGTTCGTTTCAGATCGATCCCGTGTGGTGGAGACCCTCGAGGAGGGTGCGAATACGGTCCCCGAGCCCTTGGTCGAGCGTGATGCAGTTTCTACTGAGGAGACCGTTGCTGCTGGCTCCAAAGAGTCTGGGCCCAGAGCCTTTCGGGGACAGGATTTGCCCCTTGGTGATATCGAAGCCCTAGGTGGTCTTAACTTGGACGCTCGGTTCTCCCCCGGGGAACACATGGACGCTCAGGACCAAAATGCTACCAACGTGGAGGGTCCCCTCGGAGGGGGGGCAAGCTTGAAAACTTCTTCGATGGTGTTGACGTTGTCAGTAAGGACATTGATCTCGATGCTCCCAACGCTATCGAGGAAGCGAAGAGGCTCCAGCAGAAGGTGATGGCTTTCTATGTACACTCTTCGTTCTTAAATACCTTCCCTCGTTTTTCCTGACTCTTCTGTTTTGTTGTAGGCCAAGAATATGTATGACCATGCTTTCTCTAGGCTCCAAGACGAGCTTTCATGCCGTGGAAAGGAGCTCGAGAAGCTCACCTCGGGACTGCAGGAGTCGGAGGCCCTCTCTGCTCAAAAGGAGGAAGAGTTAAGTGAGCTTCGGGCGAATTCAGAGGGAGTGCTCAGAGAAAAGGCTGGCCTTGCCGAGCAGGTAACTTGTTATTCGTAACTCCGTTCGTTGCTCTCATAATTCGAAGCTTGCTGACTTGTCTTTTCCCTTGCAGTTCGGGCAAAGGGATGTGGAGCTCCTCGAGCTGAGGAGGCGAAACGAGGCAGTAGCCTCTGAATTGGCATCGACTCAGGGTCTTCTCCAAAGTGCTCAAGAAGAGATTGTTGCGCTATCTGTGTCCAAGTCTGTGGCCGAAGAAAAAACTGCTACTTATCTGAGAGACGCCACCACTGCCAATCAAATAGCCCGAGATATATCGGTGGAGGCCAAGCAAAACTGATTCGGTATGTTGCTCACGCTAGTGCCAAGGCGAGGAGGCAAGCTTTAGAGGAAGCTAGTGCTAAAGGTGCCGATCTCTCAGCTGAGATTGAGGAGGCCCGAGAGTCGGAGGAAGAATTGGCGCTCTTGGTCGCTTTGGACGAAGGTCCAGGAGATGGTTCAGAGGGCAGTGACGATTGAAGAATAGGCCTGCGTCACCCCCCTCTTCGTTTCTTTTCTTTTTTCTTTTTGTGTATGTACTCCCGGGAAAACAGGTCTTGTAAAGACGTCCCTTGTAAATATATTTTTTGGCAATGCAAGAGAATTTTTCTGCTTCAAGTTTCTGAATTCTTTATACTTCAGCGTTCATGCGGAGTTAGCCTTCGAATTTTGATGTTGACTCTTTGGAGTCCATACTAAGAGTAACCAGGACCCTTGAGACCGAGCACCATCTCGAGGTTAGGTTGATAACTTCTTTGAAGCCGATGCTTGTAATAGCGGAGATCCTCGGGGTCTTAATATTTCCGTGCACCGTGTGACATCATCGTTCGTGTGACCTGGTAGTGAGGGCCCCCGGGGTGGTCCCACCAGTACATTTCCCAAAAGGTGATGTTGTCATGGCCAGACTTAATTAGTCTTCTGAGGAGGCTAACAGTCGTCGCTTGACTCTATATATTCACTCGCTCACTTTTCAAATGGAGATTCTGCTACTCTAGGAAACTATCTCTTTCATATAACTTTGTCCTTTATGCTAACTCTTTCGTCATTTCAACCCACAGCCTTTGCCAAAATCTTCATCCTCCTCTTCCTATTTTACCGTAGCCATGGCCGCTACATCGAAGTCCGTTCATCAAGGAGAGGGGAGTTCTGCCTCTGTTCCGTGTTTGGTCGGTGGTACACCGCCGGTATCCGGTGAGCAGACCCCGTGGTGCCTTATCTCGAGGAGAGATTTTATGCTGGAGAGGCGTCCCAACGTCTATGACATCAAGAGCGTGTATCGAGGTTCGTCTCCTCAATAGGGGAGGAACATCTCGAGACGATTAGGAAAGACTGTGGATGGGGAGAAGTAGTGGTATTTCAGGTGCCTTCCCCGGAGGAGAGCATCATGACCCATGTCGAGGGGTTTTTGAGCGTGTATACGTATCCTTTTACGCTGGCTCCCCCGACAGGGTCGTGCTTGGTTTTATTCCTCTTGCATTTCTTTTTGCCTTGAATTCAGTCAGATGCACTGGTCTTTGAGTTAGAAGGAATCCTTAGATTCACAGTATGGCCCTGAGGCTCATTAGGCTGGCCCGTAGGCTCTTACGCGTTTGGATGATGCGACCTTTTAGTATAAGCCGGCGTTCGAGCTCTTATGCTTGTGCTCTTAGGCATGTTTGGTCAATTGTTTTGGGTTCAGTCTCCGAGTCGGGTGTCGGCTCGAGCTCATTCGACCCTCAAGTTTTTGAATTTCGAGCTGGTGACAGTGGCTCTTACGCTTTGGGTCGGTGTGACCTTTTGTGTGGGCTGGCGACAATGTCTCTTACGCTTTGGGTCGATGTGACCTTTTGTGTGAGCTGGCGACAATGGCTCTTATGCTTTGGGTCGATGCGACCTTTAGTATAGGCTTTATTTTCCCTCATTAAGGATTTTTGAGATTGTGTTTGCCTGACTCTTCAACGGTTTGATAAAAACCTCGATTATGAGTCGTTATGTGGCGATGATCGAGCACCTCGGGAGGTTTGGCTTGGTGGCTGAGTAGCTCGAAGCCTGTAATTTGGAGCTGACATGGTCGAAGCTCTTTTGCCTATGTCGAGGGTAGCCTATTTAACCGGTTCTTTTCGAAGTAGATTCAAAGTAATTGAAGGCCTATGATTTTGTAGCGATGGTCGGGCGTCCCCGAGTCACGATAGTTTGGCTAGTGCAGCCTTGTGACCGTAGTCATTTGTGTTTGGCCGGAGCCTTTTAGTCCTGAGTGAAGTAGTTTCGGCGTCTATATCGAGGGTATGCCTTTTAGGGGTCTTACAAGTTCTATATATGGCCTTAACTTTGAGATCGGATTTATGCCTTTTAGTAAGGTCTTACAAGTTTTACATGCCTTTGAGTTCTTACAGTTTTGGATACTTGGTACAAGTATGGTTCATGCCTTGCTTGAGGTCTTACAGATATTGCCACTTGGTACAAGTGTGGTTCATGCCTTGCTTGAGGTCTTACAGATATTGTTGTTGCCTTATACAGGTCTTACGAGACCGAGCCTGCCCGCTTGGGGTCTTATGGCCTTGGGTTTTTAATAAGTGGCGATTGGCGACAGTCCCCGTCTCATCGAGGGTTCCTTGGCTCGGGAGCCATTACTTGTAAACTTGGTATTGCCTCATTGAGGGCTTACGATTTCGAAGTTTCCGGCCCGGAGGCCGTGCAATTTTTGAGATTTTGACGTCAGTCCCCGAGTGTTCGGGGCGCTTGTAGCTTTGGAGCCAATTTGTGACTTTGATGTTTCCTCGTTGAGGGCTTATGAGTTTGGAGCTCCGACCCAGAGGTCATTCAGATTTCGAATCGTTGACGCCGGTCTCCGAGTGTTCCGGCATTTTTGGCAGAGGAGCTATTTTATAAAAATACTGAGCTTCTTTGAAATGCATAATGCTCTTGGGAAGTGCTTTTTGATTACTTGGTTTAAGCATACATGACTTCGCTGTCAGGGGCTCAGTGATCTATACGGGCACGGTTCGTTCGACCGTTGTGCTCGGTACATTGTTTATCCTATCGAGACCCTGTTCAGCATATCTTAGCTTCTCCGAGAAGGTGATCTTCCGGGGGGATGCCCCCCAGTATTCGAGGTTGATTGCAAGAGAAGCCTTGAATACTTGTTGAGTTTTCCTTAGGTAGCATATAGGTGTTGCCTCATTAAAAACCTTGCCGGTAATACCCTTTTTGGGATAAAAACCCGACCGAAGGAAAAGACTGCAACGCATGCTTTTGAAACCTAAAGGCCTTCGAGTTGGGAAGCGCTTCAGCTATTTCGATCGGATACCCGCACTTAGGTTAGTGTAAGATATAATTGGAAAAATAGAGGCGATCATACCTTAGTGCTAATGGCGCTTCAGCCCCTGATATGTTTCGATCGTTTGTCACGGGGACGCGGTACGGTCCTTTGCTTCGTTCGGTTCGGACTTAGCCGAGGGTGTAGCTCGTTTTTGCTATTTTACTGTTTGTTTATCCTTCAGCCCTCTTGACGGTGGAGATACTGGTGTTTTGGGTCGTGCCGGCCATATTGACTGGTATGGCGGTTTCCACTTTCGTTGTTTTATTCGTCTAGTTGAGTTTGTTCAGGACTTCGAAAGGCGGGCATAATTTGGTTAAGCAGCCCGAGCTGCTCTGTCACCTTCGACCTGATAATATGGCCGAGCTACCTGGATTCACAAGTATATGTTTGATTTGAAATGTGTTTACACGAAAAGACGTTACCAATGCGCCGTTGTGGGGTCGAGATAGAGACTCGAGTTTGCTTTTCCCTGTTTGAGGAATGTTTTTACTTTCCTGGTCGCGGATTCCTGTAGGGCGCCAATACCTCAAAAGATCGTATGGATGACATGTTGCGGCTAATCTGCTTCGTTCTTTTTGGTCACCTCCTTTTCCCAGAACTGATTTTTGGCTCGGTTGTTGAGGAATTCCCGGAGGTGACCTTTACTGAGTAATCGGGCCACTTCTTGCCGGAGTTGTCGGCAATTTTGGGTCCTGTGCCCGTGCGTGTTGTGAAATTCACACACTAAGTTATGGTTCCTTTGTGAAGGGTCTGATTGTGCAGGCCTGGGCCACCTAGCGCCTCTGATTTTACTGATGGCGAACACGATGTCTGATACGCCGACGTTGAAGTTGTATTCCGACAAGCGAGGTGCCTCCGTTGGCCCTGTGTGCCTATCGAATCCGGCTCTGTTGATGAGTCCCCGAGGATTCTATTCTCGATCCATCCTTCGATCATTGCGGGGTATGTTGCGCCTCGGGCGTTTCTCCTGTCTTCGGTGTATGGCTGGTACCTTTCTTTGTTTGGCTTTGGCTCCTTCGCCAAAAGCCTGCTTGGGTATACCGAGCCCGAGGGGGCTCCTAGTTGGTTGTCCTCGACCCTGATTTTCGACTGATATTGGTTGTGAACGTCCGACCAGGTCACGGCGGGATATTCAACCAGATTCTGTTTCAGCTGCTTCGAAGCCACCGAGCTTCGTTCGTTCAGACCTTAAGTGAAGGCCTGTACTGCCCAGTCGTTGGAGACTGGTGGTAGTTCCATTCGTTCCATTTGAAAGCGAGATACGAACTCTCGTAGCATCTCATTCTCCCTCTGCTTAATCTTGAAGACATCGGATTTCCTTGTTGCTACTTTGATGGCACCAGCATGTGCCTTTATGAAAGAATCCGCCAGCATGGCAAATGAATCTATCGAGTTTGGGGCCAGGTTGTGATACCACATCATTAACCCCTTAGAAAGTGTTTCCCCGAATTTCTTCAGTAGGACGGATTCGATCTCATCGTCCCTCAGGTCGTTGCCTTTCACCGCACAGGTGTAAGCAGTAACATGCTCGTTAGGGTCCGAGGTTCCGTTATACTTCGGAAGTTCGGGCATTCTGAACTTCTTTGGAATGGGTTTCGGGGCCGCTTCCTGTGGGAACGGCTTCTGTACGAACTTCTTTGAATCCACACCTTTTAAGATCGGGGGTGCGCCCAGAATTTGGTCGACCCTTGTATGTCTCGACCTTCTTGTCGTTGGCCTCTATCTTCTTCTCGCCCGATTCGATCCTCCTCGCGAGGTCCTCGAGCATCTTTACGATGGCGAGGTCGGCTGCCGACCCGTTGTTGCTTGATCTCTCTGGTACCTGCTTGGCTGGGGGAGCCGTCCCCGGTGCTACCGTGCTAGGAGTTTTCTGGTGACTTTGCAGCTAAGCAATAGCCAGCTATTGTGCCTGCAACATTTCAAAAATAACGTGAAGGCTAACCTCCCGCTCTTCCCTAGCTGGGGTTTTCTGGGCTTCCTGTTGGTCTTTTTGGTGTATGCTCCTTTTGGTGTGGGAGCTTATTTCGACGTGTTGAGCATTGCGTGAAACCGCGTCCACGAGAATCGGTTCCGGTGCATTCTCATGGTTTCGTGGTGGTACACCAACACCTGGGACGTCAACACCATTTTCTCCATGGTCTTCAAGGTTGATGTTTTCACGTGCGTTTACTGAGTTAGACATTTTGACCTGAAATCAAAGATCTTGGACAAGAAGTGTGAAGGATAACTTGCGTTACGTGGTTAAACCAGCAAGAAAATAATCACTATTATTTTTAGCCCCACGGTGGGCGCCAAACTATTTACCGTGAAAATGGTAATAACAATTATATTTGATTTTATGGTTCTAAAAATGCGTGATGAGGGGGAGATAACAGTTATAAGAGCTATGATGATGGCCCTTTATGATCAATGATAAGCAATAAATGAAGAACAATAAATAGAACACAATGAATGTAAGCAATAAATGAAGTAAAAGCCAAAGAGAATATGTTAGAGAGCAGACAGAATGTTCTTGTGTATTTAGTATTGAGCAACAGATGTGTACAAAATGACAAAGATCCCCTTTATATATGAGGGGGAACATAGTACAAAAGCATTAATTACAAAGATATGGGCTGACACAGCCATTTAATGCCTTGATTCGCTTGTTTACTAGCCCATTAGACTTGACAAGCTATACGTACGCGTCTCGGGAACTTCACCTTGGTCCGCCGAGACCACTAATTCACATTGCCTCGGGGCCGGTCATTATTTATACTATCTCGAAGTCGACCATCGAGGATTTACGGAGTCGATCACAGGCAACCCTCGAGATGCCTTGATGCTCGTGAAGTCGAACCGTCGATTTCTACCGTATACAAAGGGAAAATACTAAATGTACTGCAAGAGACAAGAGTATGAATAACCATAAAGTTGAACAGATGATAAAGTTGAGTGGACTATTATTAACTAATTTTTCAGAGCTCAAATATTCTCTGGCGTTTGTTATCACAAATTTTTCCACATTCTATCACATAATCCAGCCACAAATTTTTCCACATTCTATCACATAATCCAGCAATTACCTTCTTTCATCAAAATAACATGACCTAGTAACAACCACTAGGGGTGTACATGGACCAGGTTGGTTCGATTTTATCAAAACCAAATCAAACCAACTATATTAGTCTGGATTGGTTCGATTTTGTTGGTTTTTTCGAGTTTTTTTGTTACATGAATATTATTTCAATCTTACTTTATTAAAGTTACAGATAAATTTTAGACAAGAGAATATATGTTTAGTAAAATTTTAATAAACTGAAAAACATATGATCTATTAAAATATTCTTATGGGAGTTTTTTTAATAACACATGATAGATATTACTTAGTCATCTAACAATAATGTTTCTTCAACGTATGCTTTCAAGGTTAACCAAATTTAATAATTAAACATAAAAATAAATATGTGTTATTTGTGGATTGAATTATTTCTTTCTATCATTAGGAAACCCATAATTCCTATAGGTTTGGGAAAACCCCTTGTCCTAACAGATTTGGGAAAGAAAAACCTATTGTCCTTGTCAAATTGGAAAACCTTTCTCTTATAGGTTTGAGACTATTTAAGATCTATATATAGGGACTGTAGTTGGGGATTCTAGAGATTGTATTGTACTTTTCTTCTCATTCACAGCGAAAAACTCTCTCTACTTCTGTCTGGAGAATTAGGCTTAGTCGAACCTCGTTAAATCCTTATGTTGATTTTTCTTCTCTATTTGCTTTGTGTGTGATTGCTTGCTAGTTAACCCTCGATCTTCTGCAACAATTAGTATACGAGCAAGGTTCGGATTTCTACATATAATCTAGGGTTAAGATGTCTTCATCATCTTCAACAAAGTACGTAGTAGAGAAATTTGATGTGGGTTCTTTGTTTCAGTCTATGAAAAATTAGGATGAAATTTCCCTGGTGTTCCAAGGGTTATGGAAGGCAACTGATGAGGATTTTTCTGAGGAGATGACATAGACAAGAAGGCAGACTTGAAGAAGAGGGATTCGAGTGAGATCTTCATGAGTGTTATAGATAGCGTTCTTCAGGAACTTGCTAAAGAAACTTTTGCGGCAACGACATGGAAGAAGCTGGTAGATTTGTATTCTAAGAAATCGCTGAGAAACAGGCTCTACTTGAAAAATAGGTTATACAATCTCCGCATGAACGAAAGTACACCTGTTTTAAAACTCACCTTGATGGGTTTAATTAATTTATAATGTTCCTGAAGAATGTGGAAATCAAAATTAAGAATGAGGATCAGGCATTGATTATGTTATGTTCTTTACCATCGTTTTATGATACCTTTGCTGATAAGCTGCTATATGGGAAAGACAACATTTCACTGGAAGATGATAGTAATTTACTCAAATCTAAAGAGTTAAAAAAGAGCTTTCCAGATAACGAAATTGAGGGCGGGGGTCTTGTGAGTAGGGAAGAACACAACAAAAGAACTTTAACAGAAAAAAGTCAACCGCCAAACCGATGTCTAGAGCAAGGAAGAAAAACTGTTATAAGTGCGGGGAGCAAGGTCACTACAAGAGAGATTGTTCTAAGCTGAAAGTGAAAATAGGAAAGCAGAAAATAGATAATTCGGCAAATATTGTTGACATTGGCAATAATTCTGATGATAGTGACTATATAGGGGAAGTATGTGCTATGAGTGTTGCACCCTATTTTGCACGAGTCAAAACAAGATTCAGCTTGTGGTTTCTCAGTTGTTGATGAAAGAGAGTACTACCTAATAAAAGTATACTAGGATACCTATTTAATTACTAAAGTCATATTCTTTATTAGTATGCTAACCGGTGAGATTTTGGGTAAGGGTTCTTGTTCTTCTAAGGGGAAGGTGTTAGGTACCCCTTAAAATCCATATGAGGTAGCTCCATAGGACTTAGACTAGGTTTAAAGGGTTAGTTGTTTGTATTCTGCTTAATTAGTATTAGAGAGACATGGCTTATTGTTTATCTAAGTGAGAGTATGGTGTTAATAAAGAGGGATCCAAGATTTTTAAAAAGGGTAAGAGTCTAGAAAGAGTCTTGGACACTACTGTTTAGTGTAAATTAAAGAGTTTTTGTCACGACCTCAATTTTTCTCTATAGGATATCATGATGGCACCTAGTCTCTACGACTAGGTAAGCCTAACAAATAGTAATAACTTGACAGAACCATTATCAAATGCTAAAAATAAAGTTGAATAAATGATATAACCTTTTGATACAAAACATAATATCAACAATACACTCCCCAAAACCGTTGGAACTGAGTCATAAGCTCTACAGAGTATAACTAGTGTACCGCTACATCATTGTTCGAAAGAAAATATAACAGTAGATGCGAATATAGGAAGGTGACTCCGAGGCCTGCGGACGCCGAGCAGGCATACCTTGAAGTCCCCGATAAGGGCAGCTAGCAGGTAATCTCTTATGACCGGCATGAGCAGATGTACCTGGATCTGCTTAAAAATATGCAGAAACGTAGTATGAGTACACGATAATGGTACCCAGTAAGTATCAAGCCTAACCTCAGTAGAGTAGTGATGAGGCCAGGTCAAGACACATACTAGGGTAAAAATACACAGTATGAAAATGTAATACATATATGTAATGGAAAGTGAAGAAACAACTGATACGAAACAAGATAATAGCATGAACTAGTACCCGAAATCAACAATGAAAATAGCATAAATTAAGCAACTAAAGGGGCTACAATGATCATGTACGGACAACAACTGCTTGAACAATAAGGAATGAAACAGCAAGAAATATTCCCACCAAAATACTTTGCAACATGAAATAAATAGCAAGAATCACAACGAAGCACTACCTCGTGTATAATAAATCAAAACTGAGGTACTGCCTGGTATAATGAAGAATCACAACCGAGGTACCGCCTTGTATTCAAATTTCTCAATTTCAATCACAATCTTTCCTTATACCGTCGCATGAGCCTTACATTTGAAATAGTTCTGAAAATAGTTTTCCCGGAATAGCTACATGCACTTTAGCCCACCTTATGACGCCGCATGTCTTCACGTAGCTTACAAGAAACACGCACATAAGTCCCACCTTATACCGCCACATGCACATTAACCCCAAGCCTTATACCGCCGTATGTGCGTCAATATCACATGACAATAACAACTCGCACCACATGTGCCCATATATCACAATTAGCCAACAATCCACAATATCAATGGTTCCACAATAATATCCCACGGCTCCACCACAACGGGCACAAGAATATCAGCAATATCAATGAATGTAAAATGCTCAAAAGGAAGATGTTTCAACAATAACAATTTTGCCTCAACGTGATAACGGCTTTCACAACCTCAACACCAATAATTCAACAATGAGAGAAAACGTATAACAACAATGTTAAATAGGAATAATTCACAATGGAAAAGATAACATATAGCAATGACTTCAAATAATGGAATTCAACAATGAAAGAGATAACATGAACAATAACTTCAATTAACGGTAATCAACAATAAAAGAGATAACATGTTTAATGACTTTAGATAATGATAATCAACAATGAAGAGATGGCATGTAATAATAAAATAGGCAACAAGTTCAACTAAAGCATGAGAGCAAATTATTAATTAGGAGGTAGAACAAGTATTAATGAAATCATTTAAGGCATGTAAGGATAGACTAACCCAAGTACGAAAAGATTGACTAAGAGAATTAGAAGATGATATGGCATTCAATTAAAGCATGGAAATAGTCTAAGTAGCCTAAATCGGTCAAATACCACGTACAAATCGTATATCCACTCGTCATCTTGCGTACGCGGATTTCACATAACACAATTGAATCAAACAATACTAATCTTAAGGGGTAGTTCCCCCACACGAAGTTAGGCAAGACACTTACCTCAACTAGGCCAATTTAACACTCGAAAATAGCTTTTCCTTTAAAATCCGCCTCCACACGGCTCAAATCTAACCATAATCGACTTAATATCATCAAACAATGCTATGGGATTTCAATAGCAATAGATAAAGCTAAGATCTTTACACCTTTCCCAAAAAGTCAAGAAAAGTCAACCCGGGGCCCGCTCGGTCAAAACCCTAGTCCAATGGTGGATTCTGTCAACCCATGACCCCACGAGTTCATATGTACGATTACTTTCAAAATTCGAGTCCAAATCGACTCTCAAAACTCAATTTCTTATTTTTCAAAAACTTGACAAAGTTTCACAATTTTTCACTTTGATTCACATGATTTTGATGTTAAAAGCAAAGATATGTTGATGGAATATGATTAGAAATAGATTAGAATCACTTACCCAAAGTTTGTAGGTGAAATCCCCTCTCCAATAAAATGAGAAAATAAGATCAAAAATTCGGTTTCCCAGCCCTTTAACCAGTTGTAGATGTCGCAGTTGTGACACAGGGTTCGCATTTTCGAACCCTCGCAATTGCAAACCAGGGCTTGCATTTGCGAACCCAGACAGCTTTGTACATCATCGCATTTGCGAGAAAGGCTTCACAATTGCGAAGCTGGAAACATCACTAAACCGAACAAATATTCGCAATTGCGAGCTCTACCCAGATTCTGCTTCCTTCGCAAATAAGAAGGGGAGGTCAAATTTGCGACATCATCCCCCTTAATTTCACCTTCGCATTTGCGAGCCTGGTGTTCGCAATTGCGGCACCAGATACCAGATTTCTACAATTTCAGTCTAAAACTCTCCGGAACATGTCAAATGCTCATCTGAGCTCTCGGGCTCCAAACCAAACATCCACACAAGTATAACAACATCATACGAACTCACTCCTGCAATCAAAACACAAAAATAACATCTAAAACTACGAACTGAACTCTAAAACACATAAATTTCATACAAATTTTCAAGAACTTCTAGAATTACAACTAACGTCTGAATCCTATCAAATCAACTCCAAACGACACCAAAGTTTGCATATTAGCTCTAAATACCATAACAGACCTATTCCAAGTCCCAAAAATTTAATTCCGAGCTCGATAGCTAAAGTGGTCCTATGGTCAAACTTTTCAACTGGAAATTTCCAAATTTTGGCAAATCAACATATATAAACCTATGGAAATCCAAAATCGATTTCGGGCATACGTCCGAGTCTGAAATAAGGATACGAAGCTATTGGAGCTATAAAAACACAGTTCTGAGTTCGTTTTCTCAAAAGTGAAAGTTGGGTCGATATTTTCTAACCGAAATCAAGGGTCCAACTCAAACCGAAAGCTTTCCGGAACAAAACTAACCTACCTCGAAAGTTATAAAATCATAAACACACATGTGTGAAGCATGAAAAGGGGAAATGGGGTGCAATTACACAAAATGACTGATTGGGTCGTTATAGTTTTAAAAATGGGTGGTTTGTATGAAACATGTAGAAAACTTTTTGTTTTAAAAGAATGGATGTTCATGTAATTCTAAGATGTTGTAAGCAAATGAGTCTAAGATAGACCTTGATTTCTAAAATTATTTAAATCTTAGACTTGAGGAGATATTTGAAAGTCTTTGCTGGGAGGCAACACTTAAATTTTGAAACAGTCAATTTCCTTTACGAGGCTAGTCTTGCGATCCGTTTCTGGTTTTGAAAAAGTAATTGTCGCCTTGGCTAAGTTATTTTCAGCTTCAAAATATTCATGAAAAGGTTAGTAAAACATATTAGATCAAAACTGTGAGAAACACATGATTGATGAATTAAAATAGTTACTACCTAGTATTTCTTTTAACCCTATGTTCTTTAAGGCTTGCCTAATGTTACACCCCATGTTTTCGTACGTAAAAGCACGTCGCAAGTCAACTGATGTAAGCTATGAAATGAGATCATATGTAAAAGTACATCAAGCAAGTTAATCATGTTAACTTGGAGGTTACAAATATTGAAGATCATGAATACCAAGTACCAAGAGGGTTTGAAGGCTTCGAAGCTAAATGAATTGAAGCAAATAAGTTTCGTCAGGAGTCGGCAAGTTGGGAATGTTATAACATGTACTTTTGGGGTGAGACTAGGGTGATTAATATTATAAGGAGATTATGTTATGAGTTCTTTTAGTCGTATGATAGTCGTGTGTCATGTTTTGAAGTCAAGCGAGTTGTGGAACAAAAGTTAGAAAAGGTCATCACAAGCTACATTCATAAATATGCTGAAAATTAGGTTAAATGTAGCTAAGCATTTCTCCTAATGTAATTCGGATTACGAGATGATATACGTACAAAATTGAATATCTACAAGTCTGGTTTCCAACAGATTAAACCATTCATTGATACAACATTGGAGTAGAGAGATATTCGCATTTTCGCGAGACCGCGCAGAATGGTAGGTGACAAGTAGGTGCATCACCTACTTGCCAAAAGGAGAGGCCTCAATTAAAAGCCCCTAAAGTCGGCCAAGAGGGGAGTTTTAAGGACTTATTAACTCATTTAATTCACTTATTGCTCAGACCAAAAAAATCAGATTGAACCCCTGCACCTCCTCCCCAAAAATCCCACGCAAACCCTAGGTTATTTCGAGTGTTACGATGTGATTCTAGTGCCGAAAAGCCCGGACAGCTTGCTAGTTTCGCTTTCTCCTTCTTGTATCTTCGTTGGGGGACTGATTTTGGATAAAGAAGGGCTAGGTTTCATGGGTTCTACTCAGTCTAAGGTAAATTTATGCTTCTCCTTCCATTATCTATGCTTGAACGAGTTGTAACCCGATCGTAAAAACTAGACCTAGCGAGTTTCGAAAGAGTGGTATGTTGTTTGTTGTTGCGTCACTGTTGTCTTGTTGTAAACTTACTTTTAGGTTGAATTCATGGCTGGTTTATTGGATAAGAGGCTTAATTATGTACTTTTGGTTGTGTTTCTCAATTTGAAAGAAAAGACAAGTGAAACGTGTTTTAGTAAACTGAAAAATTAATTTTGAGTTGTTGAACTTGTGGGACTGTCTTGTGGGCTGTTTCGTGTTGCTGTTTGGTTGTCTCTTTTGCTACTATTTTCTTGGAGTTTGGGAGAGAAAGGCTGTGAAGAAACTCCACATAATGGCAGGATGGTTGGCTGGTTGTTCGTCGTAATATTTTCAGATTGTTTGACATTATTATGGTTGGTGTTATGTCGAATTGGGAGGAAGTAAAGATTATAGGGGAGATGCTGCCCGTTTTATTGTAAAATAAGTTTGTCGTTCGTTGTGCGATAGTTGTACCTTCCATAACATGATGATAGTATTGTTATCATTATTGTAGATTAAGGTGCAACGAGACGAGTTTAACGTGGTTATTGGACAGATTGTGATAAGGTATGTTAAAGCTAAACCTTTCCTTCATTTTGGCATGATCCCGTAACTACATGCATTTGATAACAAGGCATAAAGAGAAGTTCTTATTCCTGACTTTATGTACATTATCCTAGTCTCATAAGCTATAGTATTCTCCCTTATCGGGACTTCATATTCAGTTTAGTTTTGTCTTCTTTCAGCCAAGAGAGTAGAGAGTCTATATATATATATACAGTATTACAGTATTTTCACCACCATCGAGCTATAATCAATGGGCAGGCCCCAATTGGGCAACCTCTAATCAGATGGTAAGTTATATACCGATCCTATTGTGGTCGAGCGCCTATGAGCGAGCCCAGGATGGTCGAGATACAGAGCCTAGTATGGCCGAGCACCTATGAGCGAGCCTACTACGGCAGAGCGGTTACACATACCGAGCCTTATAGAGTCGGACAACTATTTTACTTACTTTATTGAGAGAGTTGAGTCAGTATCAGCAAGTAAGCACATCTTCAAATTATATTTGACTTCCATGTACTTTCAGTTATTATATTATCAGTTCAGTTTCAGCTTTCAGTTATTCTGTTGCCTTACATACTTGGTATATTATTTCGTACTGACATCCCTTTTGCTGGGGACGCTGCATTTCATGCCTGCAGTTCCTGATAGATAGTTGGATAGACCTTCCCAGCAGACAGAGTCAAACATCAGCTTGGTTGGTAAGCTCCACTTCCTTGGAGTTACCTGGTCTAGACTTTGGAGTCCATTTTATATATACAGGTTTGATGGGTAGGTCGAGGCCCTGTCCCGACCATGATACAGTTCAGTTATCTCTAGAGGCTTGTAGACAAGTCCTGTATAGTTTGTATATCAGTAGATGTTCATGGCAGCTTCATCAGCCTGCTCCATTATATATATATGAGCTTTTGAGTATGTTTACCCCTAAGATGTGAGAGACGATATTTTTAGATGATTCAGAATATGGCCTCATCGGCCTAAGTTGAGGGTTACCCCTCCAGAGTTCACAGTTACAGAGTGGTACACTCGGGTCGAGTATGGCACCAGGTGCCGGCCACGCCTCCCCAAGTTTGGTGCGTGACACCTAAGTTATTTGTGAAATTCAAAAGGTAAAGCAAAATACTAAATCAAATATGAGGAGAGCAATGTTATATATATGTAAGAGAATATAAACAACAAGATGTAATGAAGCAGTAAAGGGGTAAGGAGTGATTTTGGCTTGGGCCTAAAAGAAGTAGGCACAACAATCAACATGGATGGACAACAGTAAACTCTAGACTTTCGGATGCACTGGGACGAGGTTTGGGCCTGAGTTATTTGAGAACTCAGCACGCCCAATGTACATGTTCGAAAAAGAAAGTGAGAAAGTCATTAGACATAATGCTTTATAGGTAAAGTCATTCATGGAATGTGTAAGTAAATGACTTGAACAAAAATAAAACAAACTAATAGTATTTACCTATTATGAAAGGTTATACTAGTATGGGGTCACATATGATTAAATATCTTACATTGAACACCTTTCGTTGTCATTAAACACTAAACTCAAAAGGAGTAATGAATATCAATGGATTAGAGGCTAAGGGTAGAGCTCCATTCAAGGTCAAAGCCCTCTTTCGATCCCCTGACATTTCAGAGTTCCCAAGGGTCTCAAGGGCCCAGGGTAATGCTTGTGCCAGGAGAGCAGCCCAACCAAGAGTTAAACTCTACTCCCATATATACCTAGCCATTAATGACACATTCTTCCCCACAGGTTTAAGTCCCAATGAGGCACTTTCAATATAAACCAAATCATCATAGCAATACCATACCATAGAAGTATATACCTTTCCTAATAGGGCCAAACAGAATATCATAAGGGCACAAGGCAATTTTATTTATATTTTTTATAACCATATTTTCAAACCAAGTAGATGATTAACACATTGACATGTCCAAAAGGCTAAGTTTCAGACACACATAGAGGCAAAGATATTATCATGCTACCACTAAAGAACCAAACACCTGAGATCAGGTATCTTAAGGATAGAGGAAGAGCACACAGTTCAAATCTTCTACAATTTATGAATATAGATGTATTTGCCTTGACAACCCTTAATTAGACAAAGCACTGATTGGTTTAATTCAAATCTTATCTTTAGCACACACAAGTTATCAATACTATTCGAAGCTTTTCAAACTGCCAACAAGGATTTAGTCAAACACTTATAGTCAGAACTTCTACAGATGTTATTAGAGATACCAAAATACAATCAAAGTTTCAACAAGACTACAGGTTTACAAATTTAAATGGAACTCCTAAGAGTGCTTAACATCATCTCATGCCACCAGCCTTACTTATCTTTTTAAATTAATGGCATGATCACCTCTCACTGAGAATATTAACCTCACACTAATCTCACTAAGAATAAGCAGGTTGTTATATCCAAGCAGTAGTCACAAGAGATTTTTCTTAGAGTTCACAAACTAGGTTCAATTCATTTTAAAAGAGGGGAGAGGTTAATGCAGTTTCAAGACAATGCAAACATGTATGAAATCATTGAAGAACCAAAATGACTGCAGGATCACAAAAAAAATGCAAAGGCACTTAGCAGAGATCATAAACTAGGATGACTTATATCAGATGATGATTCGTTAGCTTCATTTGGAAATCTCTTAAAGAGCATTAACACAACTGTTTGTGCTGATGGACATGCCAATATTACCCTATGCATATGACATGATTACATTCTTTTCAAAGGGGTTTAAGTCTCACATTCATACTGACTTCATTTGAAGGTTAAAGCACATTGCAATATTTAGGCAAAGCAGATGATCTCAAAGTCTTTCATTATTTCTAACAGCGGATTATAGTAGACTCTGATAAACTCAATAGGTTTTAATGATACTGGATGCACAAGCATGAGCATGAAAGACACCGAGATGAATGCAAAACATTCATTCAAGTACATATATAAGATGTTTCAGCCAAGGTTATGATTTTACAAATAGGGTTGAGTTTTGAACTCTATGAAGTCAAGTAAATAATATCATTAAGGAAGTTCAAGATAAGGGAGACTTTATACTAAGTAGATCTAACTTAGTTGTACAAAATTAAGGGTGAATATCTAAACATGATGAAGTTCTCCTCAACCTACTGTAACAATAGTTATTGTCCAGTCGTAGCAGACACAATTGAAGCTTAATTCATAAGAGGTAACCTGATAATGACAGAATGCATACAAGAATAACTCCAGGAGTTCATCAGAGTTATCTTAGTTATCTTAAGAGGTTGTTTCATGTAATAAGGCCCATAGATGTGATTAACAGTTAAATAAAGATACAAGACTTTCATAGTAATGACTCTAGACTGCTTCAGAATTAACTAACATTCATGTGAAGAAATAAAGCAACTTAAAACACTTAGACTGACATACTCCAACTAAGTGATAAAGGATTAAACCTTAAGAATTCATACAGGTTCTGGTTAAAGGCATCAAATAACAACCTCAAATACAGAATAACAGACTACTCTAAACAAAATTAGTGTGATAGATATGAAGACCACATCAGAACATCAAAGAAATCCAAAGTCTAGATAAATATGGGAAGTAATTAAGGCACAATAAGGAGCTTAATTATATAGGATGTTTGATTCAGAATAATAGTCATCAAGGTCACATAATAGTTCAATCAATACTGATCCTAGGCAAATAAAAGCATGACAATCAGTCATAAATCAATAACAAATCATTATGAGATGGAGCAAACAATCATATTGACAAACATCATAAACGAAAGCAGCCAATAGAAAGACAACAGTGTATTCATGATTTCGAATAAGACAATCAAAAGAGAAGGGGTGGAGATATACTGGCCTCCTTTTGTGCAGCTAACCAAACAAAGGTTTACTTAGCTGTATAGGAACCAAAGTTTCAAGCTTTGAATAGTGAAAGAACTCGAAAACAAAAGAGAAATTGAAATTAGTATCCACTGACACGTATCCACTTTGCATCGTCTAACTTGGCTTCTTGGATGACTCTTAGGGATGATATCTCAACCTCTGCGGGTATCACGGCCTCAGTTCTATATCGTTGCCCCAGTGAATGTTCTCATGGTGGTTCGATAACCTAGTACGGCGAAGGATAACTTCTCGTGCCATTGCCTATGTTTGTCCACTATCTTCCGCAGAATTCTCATGATATTTTTGTTGGATGCTTCAACTGCTCCATTCATTTGTGGTCTGTAGGTTGTGGAGTTGCGGTGGAAAATTCTGAACTTCTCACAAATTTCTCTCATGAGGTCACTGTTGATATTAGTTGCATTATCAGTAACTATTGACTCGGTTATCCCAAATCGGCAAACGATGTTGTTTCGGACGAAGT
This sequence comes from Nicotiana attenuata, assembly GCF_001879085.1. Taxonomy (NCBI): domain Eukaryota; kingdom Viridiplantae; phylum Streptophyta; class Magnoliopsida; order Solanales; family Solanaceae; genus Nicotiana; species Nicotiana attenuata. The sequence goes on along the minus strand of NW_017671139.1, from coordinate 187,843 downwards.
CTACCACTACCTTCTTTGTGACGACCTTGTAGGTAGATGCTTCAATGCATTTGGTGAAGTAGTCAATGGCTACAAAGATGAAATGGTGCCCATTCAATGCAGCGAGCTCTATTGGTCCAATGACATCTATGCCCTAAACGGCAAATGGCCAAGGCGAACCCATCACATTCAACTCATTGGGAGGAACCCGGATGAAATTCCTGTGGATATGGCACTGGTGACACTTCTGCACGTAGAGGATACTATCGCTTTCCATGGTCATCCAAATGTATCCGGCTCTCAAGATCTTCTTAGTTAATATGAAATCATTCATGTGGGTCCGCATGTTCTAGCATGTATCGCTTCTAATAGTCTACTTGCGTCGGCGGCATCTACACATCTCAGCAAAACCAAGTCTGCGGTCCTCCTATACAGGACTTCCCCATTAACGAACAAGTGATTTTCCAACCTCCAAAGTGCTCGCTTCTGACTATCTGTAACATTCTCTAGGTATTTTTTTGTTTTGAGGAATCTTTTGATGTCGTGGTACCATGGTTTACCATCTGGCTCTTCATCTACATGAAAAGAGTACACATGTTGATCTCTAATTTCTACCTCGATATGGTCGATATAATTCTTATCTCGATGTTGAATCATGGATGAAAGGGTTGCAAGAGCGTAAACAAACTCATTCTGGATCCTAGGAATGTGCTTGAACTCAATCTTTATGAACTTCTTGCATAACTCTTTTACACAGTGCAAGTACGGAGGATCTTGATGTTCTTGGTAGACCACTCCCCTTGAACTTGATGTATCATTTCATCAGAATCCCTTATGACCAAAAGCTCTTTGATGTTCATGTCAACTGCCATCCTGATCCCAAGGATGCATGCTTCGTACTCGGCCATATTATTGGTGCAAGGGAACCTTATCTTTGCTAATGCTGGATAGTGTTGTCTTGATCCCGAAATTAGGACTGCCCCAATTCCTACTCCTTTAAATTTGCTGCTACGTCGAAAAACATTCAACATCCAGGGTATGACTCTGTAATATTTTCTCCGGCGAACAATACCTCCTCGTCGAGAAAGTACGTAGGTTCATAATCCTTGTCCACTGGATTCTATGCAGGGTGGTTGGTTAAAGCTTTTCCTTTGATAGCCTTTTGGGTTATGTACACAATGTCAAAGTCGCTAAGAAGAATCTGCCATTTAGCTAGCTTTCCTATAGGCATCGGCTTCTAAAAGATATACCAAAGCGGGTCGAGCCGAGATATCAAATGTATGGTGTATGCTGACATGTAATGCCTAAGTTTTTGGATGATCCAAGTCAAAGCACAGCAAGTGCACCCTATCAAAGTGTATTTAGCCTCACATGGTGTGAAGTTCTTACTTAAGTAGTAGATGGCTTGCTCCTTTCTTCCGGTTTCGTTGTTCTATCCCAACATACATCCAAAGGCGTTATCCAAGACCGATAGGAACAACAATATTGGTTTCTCGAGCTCGGGGGGAACCAACACCAGTATATTTGCCGAATACTCCTTATATTTGGTTGAAGGCTTTTTTTGACACTCTTCTGTCTACTTTGTGGCAACATCCTTTTTCAGCAACTTGAAGATAGGTTCACAATTACTGTAGACTGGGCTATGAAAAGGTTGATGCAATTCAGACTACCCAGGAAACTCATCACATCTTTCGTGCTTTTGGGCGGTGGTAACTCTTGAATGGATTTGATCTTTGAAGGATCCAATTCTATCCCTTTTATGCTTACGATGAAACCTAGCAATTTTCCAAAAAGACTTCGAACGCGCATTCTGCAGGGTTCTACTTCAAGCTATACCTCCGCAAGCGTTAAAAAAATTTCCTCAAGTCGTCCAAATGTTCTAAGTTTTTTCGAGACTTGATGATGGCGTCGTCCACATATACCTCAATATCTTTGTGAATCATATCGTGAAAGAGGGTCATAATGGCCCTCATGTAAGTAGCACCAGCATTTTTGAGACCGAATGTCATGACTCTGTAGTAGTAAACTCCCAAGGTGTACTGAAGGCTATCTTTTCTGCATCTTCTTCTTGCATCAGGATCTGAAGGTATCCGACAAAATAATCCACGAACGACTGCAGTTCATGCTTCGCGCAATTGTCGATGAGGATATGGATATTTGGTAAAGGAAAATCGTCCTTCGGGCTGGCTTTGTTGATATCTCGCTAATCCACACATATCCCAATATTCCCATCTTTCTTGGGTACTGGGATGATATTTGCCAACCAAATGGGGTAATAGGTGACCCTCACTATATTCGTCTCTATCTGCTTGGATACTTCTTCTTTTATCCTCAAACTCAGGTCAGGCTTGAGTTTTCTTGGTTTTTGCTTAACTGGTGGTCTAGCAGGGTCGGTAGGCAACCGATGCAAAGCAATATCAGAACTTAATCCAGGCATAACATCATATGACCATGCGAACACATCGATGTATTGTCAGAGGAGCTCAACCAATTCTTCCTTCTGCTCAACTTCTAGATGGATGCCGATTCGGGTTTCTTTTACGTCTTCCTAGCTTCTAAGGTTGACCACCTGTCTCTTCAATATTAGGATTTATCTGGCTTTTTAGCTGTTCGATCTCTTGTGGGAGATTATCTGGCATCATAATCTCATCATATTCCTCATAATCTAGATCATTTTGCTCGAGGGTTTCGTTACATGTCACAATCGTGGGAATGCGGGTTTTTATCATTTTGAACTGAAAAGAAAAACTAAGTATAAATGAAGCAGAAAATAAAGTTTCAAAATTTTAAGAAAGTAATTCTTTTATTTCATCCAAAGAGGAACGTCTGAGCGTTCAAAGAGGCAAATGACAAAAAGGTACAGACACGGTTCAGGCCTCAATTAACTGTGCGCTTTTTTTTCAAAATTTTACAATTGCATACTACCAAGACTCCCGGTGAACCAAAGACGGGCTGGCAGTCCAATTTTGCAAATCCTCTCCTGGTTCGGCATTCTGAATGGTCGGTGTCTTAATATCAATTCCTTCACAGCATTCCTCAATCATGGTCATGAACAGCCTTCCTATCCCATCGAGGATATCGTCCCCTAGCACTAACCTCTGGCTCGTACACTAAAACATGATCTAGCACAAAAGCCTTTTTCGCGGAGCTACCGGTACAAGTCTTCCCAATCGGAGGCTCATACCCTATGTTGTCTCTTTCTTTATGCCCATTTGGCTCAATCAGCTCTGTTATCCCGTCTGATCGGGCTCCCATCCTGGTACCTGGTCTGAATCCGTATTTTATCATTTCCCTCATGGCCATCTTTGATCTATACGGCGACTGCATTCCCAAGTTTTGCTCAGTCTCTTCTATTTCGATGGTCTGCATGATCTCAACTACATGGAAAGTAACGCCGTCTAGCCCTTATATGAATGGGACTGCATGTTCCAGATAAGCTGACTGGCTCTATTCTCCGTGGACTATGATCTCTTGACAACCCCACTCGAATTTTATGCACTTGTATAAGGTAGATGGGACGGCCGCAACCATGTGTATCCAGGGTCTTCCCAACAGTAAGTTTTATGAAGAGGAAATATCCATCACATAAAATAGTATGGGAAATTTAGCTAGTATGATCTGCACAGCCAAATAAATTTCTCAAATGACATCCATCTGCGACCCTTCGAAAGCCCTTACTCTTGCGTGACTTTCCTTGACTTCTCTCAGGTGGATGCCCAACTGTCATAGAGTAGAGAGTGGGCAGATTTTAACTCATGATCCTCCATCAACCAGTACTCGCGACACTACCTTATCTCTATATTTGACAGTGATGTAGAGCTTTGTTGTGACCCATGCCTTCGATAAGAAGCTCATTTCTTCGAATGATGATCATATCTACTTCGACCATTGCAGCAATGCCTCACTGGTGGTGTTTCTTAGCATGCTCATCCCACTTAACACTTTTATCATGGTGTATTTATGACTTTTATATCTCATCAGTAAATCCATGATTGATATTTATGCCGGAGTTTTCTTCAATTGTTCCTCACAGAGTATTCCTTGGTTAACATCCTCTTCCAGAATTCTGCGGCTTCAAGATCTATTATATTTCTTCAGTGAGAATCTGTTCCCTTCCCAGATTCCCTCGCTTTGCATCCTCAGTAGCGTAGCACCTCCCCAACCTAGTCATACCGTGGGCTGCCATGAAATATGTCATCTTGAATTTCCCCTATTGCTGATATGTCCACAGAACTATTTTGTATTCCCGATTTTCTCCGTTTCTGGTAGCAGCGACGGGCTGTTGCTGGTAGGTCTGAACCATTATCGTAGGTTTCAATTGTACTATGATCATCTGAATTCTTTGAGGTGGGACCCTTGCAGCCTCAACATTTCCTATCGTGACAATGGTTCCTTTCAAATCATATTCTTCATCCAAGGTGATCGTGTTAGCCCCTTGATTTCGGTGATTTGGCAGCGGATTGCGGTTCACATTGGGAAGAGCCGGAGTGAACTGAATGGTACTCGTTTTGATCAATGACTCAATTTCATTTTTAGCTTGAAACAATCTTCAGTATCATGCCCAGGCACGTTTGAATGGTACACACACCTTTTGGTTGCATCAAAATAATTCTCAGGAACCCTTCCTTCTACTGGATGTATCAAACATGCTCTCCTCAATCTTTTAAACAATTGAGCCAAAGGTTCAGCAATCGGTGTGTAGTTTTTGGGACCTCTCTCTTCAAAATTCGGGCGATGTGGGGGTGCATAAGTAGGCCGGTTTTGATGAGTGGTGGTTTGGACAGGAGCATATGGTCGTGGTGGGTTCGGATTGTTATAGGTTCGAGGCGGGCTATATTGAGGTTGGTGATTGTAATATGGATGTGTGTTGTAAACTGTAGCATAAGCAGGTGGTGGTGAATGGTTGTTTGGGAGTAAAAGGTGTTTCCATGATGTGGGTTGGGTTGAATAAGGGACGATTGCTGATACCTCTTCCTTTTTCTTCTTTCTGCTACCTATTGGCCCTAATTAGATTGCTTTACTAGCTGCTTGCAGCGCAACCATTGATTTTACCTTGCCAGATTTTATACCTTCTTCTAAGAAATCTCCCATTTTGACCAGTTTGGGGAATTTCTTTCCCATAATACCCATCATTTTCTCAAAGTAAATCCCTTCCTAAGGCCTAATGAATTACTTAGTCAATTCACTATCGTCCAACGGAGGTTGTGCCATGGTTGCCTCTGATCTCTATTGCCGTGCATATTCTTGGAATGACTAAAACGACTTCTTCTAAAGGTTTACTAGTGCAAACCTATCGGGAGTGATTTTTGTGTTGAATAGGAAGCTATTCATGAAATATTTCGCCATATCCTGCCATGTCCTCCAGTTTTGCGGATATTGTTGAGTATACCAAGCAAGTGCTTCCTCTATCAGGATTCTTATGAACAACTTCATCCTCAAGTTCTCGTTTCTTCCCACTCAAACTAACTTGTCACAATAGGCTCTTAAATGCGCATGGGAATCACCCGTCCCGTCAAAAATATTGAACTTTGGAGGCTTGTACCCTACTGGCATATCCATATTAGGATGGATACACAGATCGTCATAGTCTAGACTTTCGCTTCCTCGAGCAGCTTAAAGGTTCTTCATTTGTTTTCTCAAGGCTTGTAGCTACTCAGATACTGACTCCTCCTCCTTATGCCTAGCTTCTCTTCTATTTCAGCGTACTGGTTAATTTCATAAGGCTCCCTGACCGTGACAAGCGATGTAAAGGTAGGTTCAGAAACAACATATACGGGATGAACATATCACTCATGTGCAACGGTATATGCCACAAGTATATACTGGTTTTGGTTAATGGTATAGGTGACTCCATCACGAGAGGGGTGTGAACTATGTTGGTGGTAGCTGGTGGGTTTTATAGCATTTTAATGTAATGTGGTACGTATGGAGTGTGGTAAGGAGGATTAGGTGGGTTTGCAAGGGTTGCTGGAGGTATGATTTGAGTGGTAGGGACCGAAGTTGGGGTGTTGTTAGTCTGGCGAGTAGTAGAAGGAAAGTGGTCGGGGATTGAATCTAAAGAAGGAAAACGAGGTGGTTGTGGGAGCGTTGTCACGGCCAGATGTGCCAATTCCCGGATATGTTATACTTCCTCCCTCAAAGATTCCATCTCCTGGGCCATCCTGGTGACATGTTCATCATTCCTTGTATCGTCCTTCTCCCTCGATCGCCCCGAGCTATCAGCTACTACCAGAGCATGTTCGGTCGGGTTATCTGTGGCAGACATCTTCCCTTTCGATCTTAGGTTGTACGGTGGTTCCGCTAGTTTTGGGTCAACACAAACAAACTTTTCTTTTTGGGAATAATAATAAAGTAAGAAATGAAAGAAAAAAACAAAATCAGTTTCGTCATTTATACAAATAACAGGTCACACAGAGCAGTTAGTTCACATATTCAGGCAAGCATGTTTCCTAAAATTTGTGGGACCTCTCTTTGCCGGAGGTAGACCTAAGTCGCGAATATTTGACAAACAATCAGATTTGACACATTCATATCAGAAAAATTTTGTTTCCATTGATAGTGTTTGGATTGAGATAAGCGGGAGCAGAGGTTACATCATTGTTTCCAACTTTCATAGAATTTCATGGGCTTGAACAACTTTCCCTTAGGGAAATAAGAAAATTGGGGATAAAGATACAAAGTGGGAAAGAAGGGGAAATCAATCATCTTCTGGCAACCATCCCTGGAATCATTCCCCATTTCCTCTTCTTCTTCTGGTTCTTCCTCTAGATCTTCTTCAAATTCCTCTCCATCGTCATTAAACTCGGATTCTTCCTCTGGGTCTTCCTCCGGGTCTATCTCAAATTCTATTTGGATACACTCCACTACTCGGTCGTCATCTTCAGCAGGTGGCAGCATGTGATCAATGGATCCCAGGACCACTTGACGGTGCATGGAGCTAGTCACAAGATAATGTGGAAGGATCTCATGATCCCTTCCCTGCTCGGTCGGGCTAGCTAGTCTTCCTCGTTGATCCAGACATAATATTCCGGAGTGCACCACAAGTTTTGACTTATTGGTATTGTGACCAGATCATTCCACTCTTCTTGGAGCCTTCTTATCCTTGGTATTGGGACCTGTCTGTTGCACTCATCCTCATATAGTGTTGTCCTCGTCCAGAGAGGCACATCCTGGATCAACCCGAACTATCTGAGAACTCGTAGAGGTGAGTATGGCTACATGTAGGGGTGAGTATGGCTGGATGCCCTCAAGTCCTATAAGCTCAATGAAGTATTTCTGAGGAGTTCTTAGGATTGCCCTTCTGCCTAGCCATGACAGCTTTCAATTGACCTATTCTCCGCTTAGGTTAGTTAGCGTCTCTCTTCACTCTTCTTGTCCGTGTGGGGTAACCCAATGTTTCATCCTCTCATTGTGACTTCGGATCATATAACTAACACCCACAAAGTAGTCAATTGTGGCCACACGGTGAAAGAAATGCTTCGTGGCCCAAATTTGAAGCAGCAGGTTACATCCCTTAAAAAATTCATACCCTTGTGCATATGCACACAAAGCACTTAGAATCTCAACTAATACCGTGGGTACCAGAGTGGCTTGGAGGTTGCCCCAAAATGTCGCCAAAACCATGGGTAACAAATTGATATTGATCCGACCTCTTCTTTGCGGGAAAACCAACAATCCCAGTAGCGCCAAAGAGAAAGTTATGTGCCTGAGACTCTCCCACATTGCCTGATCACACTGAAATTCTCCAAAGTATCATTCATAGCTTTCGCGGTGTCCGAACCTGTCAAACAGTTAGTCCATGCTTACCTATCCATCCTCGATGTTTCTCAAACCTTGACTGTTTGCCAGACCCATTGCATCAAGAAACCTATAACCGGGCATGGTAACTGGTAGTATAAGTTTCCTCCCTGTAAACGGCAGCTCCATGAAACTGATAACTTCTTCTAATGTGGGCACTAACTCACAATCAGCAAACTTGAACATCACCTTGGCCGGGTCCCAGAACTCTATCAGTAGGCGAGTAAGCACCTTGTTAGATTGAATGTTTAGCAGAGCGATCAGTGCTCCTAGGTATGTCCGGATTTCGTCTGCATATTATCGGAGGATATTCTTCCACCACTACTTCAGCTTGTGTGGTGCTCCCATCACCATATTAATCTTGGGGATGTTCTGGTTGATTTCCATTTCTGAAGTGGGTAAAGGAATGGTTTGATAAGTGTTTGCTTTGGATCTTTATGTATCTCGTCATGGTTTATTCATCTTTCCACATAAGTCATGTCGTTGGGTGCATGATCCATTTACATTAGGGTGGCTTTCTTAACTGTGTGTCGATGCCAAGGACCGACTCACCTACGGCTTATGCAATATGAACTATGTTCGCTATAGTAGAGTGTTTCCTACTTTTGAATTGGACCGAAGACTGCGAGAAGTTATGTCAGTTGACCTGACAAAGTCATTCTCTAAAACTACAGAATTTTTGAAAAGAAGGTTCAGATGTGTGTAAAAGACAACCCTTACGTGCCATTGCGTGATAATATACATCCAAGACTCAATAGGAAGAAGTGTGATTACAGTATATTTAAAGCGGCAACAGATAGGGGTGTAACAATAACATGCATGATAAGTAGGCAGGCATAATGAGCAAGTAAGGAAGGTAAGCATATAATTGCAAATTAAGTACAGCTAAAGCAGTGTACAAACAAATCTAAGTTCCAAGTCTAGTCTAAGTCTGCTCAGGTCAGAACCTAAGTGTGAATCCCCAGCAGAGTCGCCATGTTGTTGCACCCTATTTTGCACAAGTCAAAACAAGATTCAACTTGTGGTTTCTCTATTGTTGATGAAAGAGAGTCACCACATAATATTTAAAGGTATACTAAGGTACTTATTTAATTACTAAAGTCATATTCTTTATTATTCTACTAACCGGTGAGATTTTGGGTAAGGATTCTTGTTCTTCTAAGGAGAAGGTGTTAGGCACCCCTTAAAATCTACTCGGTGTAGCTCCATAGGACTTAGACTAGGTTTAATAGGTTAGTTATTTGTATTCTGCTTAATTAGTATTAGAGAGGCATGACTTATTGTTTATCTAAGTGAGAGTATGGTGCTAATAAAGAGGGATCCGAGATTTTAAAAAAGGGTACGAGTTTACAAAGAGTCTTGAAAACTACTGTTTAGTGTAACTAAAAGAGTTTTAAAAATGGGTGGTTTGTATGAAGCATGTAGAAAACCTTCTGTTTAAAAGAATGGAGTTCATGTAATTCTAACATATTGTAAGCAAATGAGTCTAAGATAGACCTTGACTTCTGAAATTTATTTAAATCTTAGACTTGAGAGGATATTTGAAAGTCTTTGCTGGGTGGCAACACTTAATTTTGAAAGAGTCAATTTCCTTTAAGAAGCTAGTCTTGCGATCCGTTTCTGGTTTTGAAGAAGGAACTGTTGCCTTGGCTAAGTTATTTTCAGCTTCAAAACCTTCATGAAAAGGTTAGTAAAAAATATCGGATTAACAACATGAGCAGCACATCATTGATGAATTAAAATAGTTATGTAACGACCCGACTGGTCGTTTTGAGCATTAGCACTTCGCTCGCTAGTTCTTGGGCATGACTAGCCCTGTATGATGTATTATGACTTATGTAAATCGTTGGTTTTGTTTTTCAGGATGATCGGAATATATTTGGAAGAACAATTCTCAGTTTGAAGCTTTAAAATTTGAAAGGTTTGACCAAGTTTTGACTTCTTAGTATATGATCTCGGATTTGGATTTTTATGATTTGGTTAGCTCCGTTAAGTGATTTAGGACTTAGGAGCGCAATTGGAATGTATTTTGGAGGTCCGTGGAAGGTTTAGGCTTGAATTGCCGAAATTGAAATTTGGCATTTTTTGTCGGCATTGGAAATTTTGATATCGGGGTCGGAATGGAACTCTGGAAATCGGAGTAGGTCAGCTGTGTCATTTGGGACGTGTGTGCAAAATTTCAAGTCATTCGGACAAGGTTTGATAGAATTTTTGATCGAAAGTGGAATTTGGAAGTTTTGAAATCCTTAGGCTTGAATCCGAGGGTGATTTGGTGTTTCGGTGTTGTTTTGAGTGTTCCGAAGGTTGGTATTAGTTTGAATGGTGATACGTGACTTGTTTGTATTTTCGTTTGAGGTCCCCGGGGGCCTCGGGATGATTTCGAATAGTTTTCGGAAAGGTTGAACTTGAGAAATTGCAGTTGATGTTGCTGCTTCTGTCATATCCGCACCTGAGGATAGGGGACCGCGGGTGCGAGCTCCGCAGGAGCGGAGGAGAGACGCAGGTGCGTGGAGGACCGCAGGTGCGGCTAGATAACCGCATCTGCGATGCCGCAGGAGCGGTGAGGCGACCGCAGATGCGAGGCCTGGTGAGATAAGTGAAATTCGCAGAAGCGGATGTTGTTCCGCAGAAGCGGAAGCGCAGGTGCGCTTATGGGATCGCAGGTGCGAGAGTGCTGGGCAGAGAGTGTAAAAAGGCCATTCGCGATTTTCAGTCATTTGTTCATCATTTTTGCGCGATTTTGGAGCTCCAAGCTGTGATTTCAAGAGGGAATCAAGTGTTGATAGAGAGGTAAGCTATTTGGGCTTTATATCTTGTGTTTATGGTGATTATTTCATTGTTTAACCATGAAAATTAGTGGAAAAATTGGAGAAAGAGTTGGGAAATTAGGGCTTGAAATTGGAAAGCTTTGAGTGGTGATTTGATGGGCCATTTGAGGTCCGATTTTGATGTTCTTGGTATGTATAGACTCGTGGGAGGATAAGGATTTTAGTGATATGATTTTTATCGGAATCCAAGGCGTGGGCTCGGGGGTCAAGTTTGACCACTTTCGGGATTTGTGAAGTAATTTGATTATTTTTGCGTAGGCTTTGCTCCCTTAGCATATATTGATGTTATGGTTCTGGTTTTGGTTAGATTCGGGGCATTTGGAGGCCGAATCGAGAGGCAAGGGCATAGCGGGCTAGAGTTTGGCTTGGTTTGAGGTAAGTAACGCTTCCAAACTTGGTTCTGAGGGTTCGAAACCCCGAACTATGTGTTCTATGATTACTATTGAGGTGACGCAAATGCCAAGTGACGGGCTTGTGGGCGTGCACCATGAAAATTGCGGCCTGGATCATTCCATGGCACCGCTTAGTGACTCTTTCTTACTGATATCTGTGTTGTAATTATGTGATTAAATTAATGAGTTCCAAATCATATAATTATCATCTTAAGGCTTCACGCCAATACTGTTGAGACCTGAGAGGTCGTTTCTTGCTGTCATATCATTAGCTTCATTGTATTCTGTACTTAGTCCTATTCATGCATATTATATCATGCCTCAGTCTCGATTATTGTTATTTGACACATCATATCATTGTTCGGGCTAGTGTCACACCTCCTTTTTCTACACCTGTGAGGGTGTAAAGGAGTTTTTCCAATTAAAGGACAGTCGGAACGGGATTTATTATTAATATTCAGAGTCGCCACTTAGGAGATTAATGGTGTCCCAAGTCACCGGTTGAATCCCGATCCGAGGAAATTATGACTCTGTTAACAATCCGCGAACCAGAACTCCGAGTAAGGAATTCTGTTAACCCGGGAGAAGGTATTAGGCACTCTCGGGTTCCGTGGTTCTAGCACTGTCGCTCAACTGTTGTATTTGCTTTTATCTGATTTTAAAACATATTCTAACCTATGTGCCTTTTATTTTAAGCGCTTTTACTTTATGTCTTTTAATAAGAATTGCAACGTCGTGAAAATGTATCTCGAACCACGTTACACCAGTGCACCCGTGGCTTTTGACACATTTCAACTTCGTTGGGATTTGGATTCGGGTCACATAAATGTGCACCCACTTTGAGGAAGGTAATATTATTAAAATTCGTGCCTAAAGCAACTACGAGTTTATTATATTTGGAGAAGACCATGAAATTTGCTAAATGGTCCGCCCGAGTTCTAAGCATTTTATATAGCATCTATTGAGGGCCCCGTGATTTTGCATTTTTTATTGGCGAGGCTCATCTCACTTTATTATTTAAAAGGCAAACCTAAAGAAACTATGATTCTTCTATTAAGTCTTGTCTCTAAACGGCCCTAATTAATTAGTATTGATGTACTTTCAGTGTCTTGGGCCTCAAAGCTGGCCCTAAACAAATTCAGCCGTACTCATAAGAACAAAGTTGCCCAAACATGGGCCCTGTACAAGCAAATTCCAGGCCCAAGTCTGGTCAGAGTAGGGGCCGTCAGGTTTGGCTCATAAGTGAGTCCAGATCCAATATGAAGCTTCATTGGGCCCTTTGGATTCTAATTTCAATCACAACTTGCTAACAGATAAACAGTTTGGAATTCACAACTCAACGTAAATTTCAAAATTGTTTGCATACCATTAATTCCTGATTTTGGCAGTCATTTAACCTTGGTTAATACTTTTCAACACAAATTAGTCACTGTCTAAACCTGAATGTATTTCCAATGTTCATTTCTGATTTCAATTAATCAATATGACAAGCACACTAAGGTAATCAATCCTTATGGTCACAAATGACACTTTGAATTTCAGTGAGAGACGCACAAGCTGTTTCCAGATTCAAGTCAAGGCAATATGTTCTATTGTTTTTAATAACACTAAACCATCACTATTAAGCCACTGTTACACCCTGAACGTAAATCTCAAATATGGCAATAAACTATAGTTAATCGCATCTAATATTATTCAACAGGGTAACCATAGAATTTGACAGAAAATGCAGCAGTTCAGTATGGTCTGTAAAGTCCTAATTAATACATTTCAATCATTGCTTAAATAGATCAACTAAACCAAAAGGCTAAGCTAAACAACAGCTATCAAATAGTTCTTCATTATGCAACTTCAAATGTGTGCATACATGCTGATATGGCTCCAATATCTTTTGAGTCTAAGGATATACCTGGAATTAGAACAGAAATGAAGAAGAGGTAAGTCAGCTAAGCAGTAGCTAACAGCAGCTCAAACGCAAAGCAGCTAGATCACTTTCAAATCCAAAAAAAACACAGCAGACCCAGGAATGACATTTTTAACCTTCTGTTGCACTGAAACTTGATCTACAAGTGAAATTCAAACTTGATCTAAGAGAGTCCCAAGAGAGCAGTAAATTATTCTTTTTTTTTTTGATCTGTCTACTGTTTTTGTTTTTGGTTTTTTGCACTTTTTTTTTTTGAATTTCAGACTTCAGATCTGTAAACACTTTGGGGGGGGGGGGTGAATTTTAGACCTCAAAACTTGTGAATCAAGGCAAATGAATGCCTATTTATAGGTGAGCTTAGGTCCAATTTCAGATTTTCCTTTTACCCCATTGGTCCCTATTTAATTCTATTTTTTATCCTTTATTTTCTGACTTGTCACACAAGTAACTACCCTAAGTTTACTGAAATATGCACTATAGTCCATCCTAGAAGGTTCTATACCCATTACAATTCCTATTCTACCCTTACTTTACTTCAACAATTACCAATCTTAATGAAACTACCCTTTTCCATGCCTAAACTACCCTTTGAATCCCCTGAAATTACTGACCAAGCTAGAATTACCTGACCCAGCCCCTTAACCTTAGTAGCAATCATGGTTAATTACCCAAAGAACAGAGGAATTCAGCTAAAACCAAACAAACCCTACAGTTGAACTAACTACTCAACCCATTGATCAGAACATGGAATTTCTAACTAAATTGTTAATCCAGACTAAGCTAATTCACCAAACAAGTCAGTGATTCAAACCAAATTGAACTGGAGTCGAATCATTAATGACTTACTCACTCGACCGGCAGAAAATCAAAGCAAAATTGAACCAAAAACTAAAGACTAAAGTCAGCATCAATTATTATTAAGAAGCATTAATTAAATGAAAGAAAAATCTACTGACTTACTCCAACATTAATCCTACGCCCTAGCACACTGATTAACAACAAAGAATTATGATGACAAAGCTTAAACGAACCAAATTCATGTTGTATACTATTAGAATTCAGCCGACATGAACAAAATAGAAACAATAAGGATTACTGGCTCTAAAAGAAACTCGAATCGATTATTCATGAAGCAAAACAAAATGAGAGTGAAGTTAAATCAGATAACTAAGCAACAACCTAAAGATATAGGAAACTTACTGGTTTTAACTTCTAAAATCTTGCCACTTCTCAGATTCAAAATTCGAACATCTCCGGTGAGATTTGAATGCGACGGACGATGGATTCAACATGAGGGAAGCGAGGGGAGCACATGGCATCGATTTGGTGAGGTTTGGGAAAATTAGGGTTTTGGCCGGAACTTTGATCGGAGATTCGAGGAGTTCGGCGAGGATTCGAGGGACGGGGTTTGGGGGTTTGGAAAGAGGAGACCAAGGCGGTTCAGGGGTGTTAGTTTGGACGAGTTTGGGGTGACCGCCGCCGGACACGGCGGAGACGGTGACGGTAATTTTGAAGATTCGAGCAGATTGGCTAACATTCGAGGGAACATATTTTGGGCATTAGAAAGTGGAGGGGGAGAGGAGTCGATGGTGAAAATTTGGGTGGGTTTGGAGCTTGACCGCCGTGAGCGATTTCCGGCCGGCGGCGGACGGCGGAGAGACGGTGGTAGACGGTAGTGTTACGGTGGCGGACGGTGGAGTGTGGCGGCGTTACAGGGTCTTTGAGGGATGGGGTGAGAGAGAGAGACGAAGGGGT
>NW_017671139.1:169528-171743 GCF_001879085.1 Nicotiana attenuata | reverse complement strand
CATGTTATCAAATATTATCAAATATTAAAAGCTAAAATTGAATTGCACTTCCCTTGTTCTCCAGGTGGGCGCCTGACTGCTGAAGCTTGAAAAGTATTCCCTTGTTCTCCAGGTGGGCGCCTGACTCAACAAAACAAACAAAGAAAATATTCTGCCCCAGTTTGGTAACTGGGTACAGCATGTTATCAAATATTAAAAATTAAAAGCTAAAATTGAATTGCACTTCCCTTGTTCTCCAGGTGGGCGCCTGACTGTAACAAAACAAACAAAGAAAATATTCTGCCCCAGTTTGGTAACTGGGTACAGCATGTTATCAAATATTAAAAATTAAAAGATAAAATTGAATTGCACTTCCCTTGTTCTCCAGGTGGGCGCCTGACTGCTGAAGCTTGAAAAGTATTCCCTTGTTCTCCAGGTGGGCGCCTGATTGCTGAACTTGAAAAGTATTCCCTTGTTCTCCAGGTGGGCTCCTGACTGCAACAAAACAATCAAAGAAAATTTTCTGCCCCAGTTTCCACTAGGAAGATTTGGGAGTTGTTAGCAAAATATAGATCACCTAAGCTATTGATGCAATGATAAGAGTAAACAAAAGACTTGACTGGAATGCACGATCCTGTGAGTAAAACCAAGGACATTTGACTAGCAAATTCATCAGACTAAGATTCTGATCCTAGGAGAAAGCCCACTTAGACTAGGTCTTCAATCTTAGGAGAACCATTCATTAGACTAAGATTTCCTATCTTAGGAGAAATATTCATCATACTAAGATGTGATCCTAGGAGAAAATTCATCAGACTAGGTTCATTTTGCTAACTTAGGAGAAAGGTTCATCAGACTAAGATGTTGACTCTAGGAGAAGATTCATCAGACTAGGTCCACTTTTGTTATCTTAGGAGAAAGGTTCATCAGACTAAGATTTAGATCCTAGGAGAAAATTCATCAGACTCGGTCCACTTTTTTTATCTTAGGAGAAAGGTTCATCAGACTAAGATTTTGACTCTAGGAGAAGATTCATCAGACTAGGTCTCTTGTTATCTTAGGAGAAAGATTCATCAGACTAAGATTTTGACTCTATAAAACTCCATCAGACTAGGCCTTTTATCCTAGGAGGAAACATTGTGAAAAGTAATGGCAAAGGTCAATGATTTGAGAAACTTCCCTTTTGTCGGTTCTCCTCTTGTTCCTTTTCTTTTCTTTCCTTTCTTGTTCCCTTACTGTTGAACCAATTTTGTTGCACTGCTTTGTTCCTGTTTCCAAACAACGAAAACTTGTGAGTTTAAAATGTGGTGGTTGGTTTGTGGCCTTGAACTTCGAAGGTGGCCCATCATCCTCCATTTGTTGCATTGCATGAACGGTCATCTCCCCAATCCTCATGTCTCATAGGAATCCCGCAGCATGTCTATTGTCCCTGCTTTGTGTATATGATGTTCTTTCTTGACCACTGGCTTTAGCCTTGAGTTTATTGTTCTTTCACTTGTTACGATAACTGATTCCCCCTCGAAGATCTTGCTTGTTTATTGACTAACCACTTTCTTTGCTACCCTTGACACGGAGACTACCTCTGATCCGTTCACCAAAACACCCTCCGTCTGTTGCGTGGTTCCTAAATTGATATGTGCCAAACCTTTGTGTTTCACATGGACTCCCAAGCATATTGATTGTTACCAACTCAGCGCACATGTTGTTCTTTCCTGATTTAAAATCACTGGCTTTGGCCTCAAGATCTATTGTTCCTTCACTCGCCCTGATAACTTTGATTTCCACTTGAAGACCCTGCTTGTCACTACCACAGAAAATATCTCTAAGCTGTTCACCCAACCCTTCATCTGTTGCATTGTTCATGAATTGACATATACCGAGCCTTTGTGGAATTGATGCTAAACTTTGTGTTATACCAACCCTTCATCTGTTGCATTGTTCCTAAATCAGACCCTTGTATTTCGCACGAATCCCAAAGCATGTTGATTGTGGCCAACTCAGTGTGCCTGCGGTTTTCTCCTGGCTTGACGCCTTTATGTGCACACCAGGTGCCGTGTTGTTTAATTGGAAAGCTTGGTGGCAGATTTTGATATCATTTCTCACTTGTTTTGAACAACCGACCTAGGACGAAGGAGTAAAACAACGTGGGAGGATTGGAGTAAAGGGTAATGGAGAGAGACGATTCCTAACAAGAAACCTACAGAATAGCAATCCATCAGATGTGGATACTGACTCT
>NW_017671139.1:161358-165850 GCF_001879085.1 Nicotiana attenuata | reverse complement strand
TTTGCCTTTGTATTGCAGGGAAAAGTTACTTTTAAAAAACCACAAACCAACCACCTGTCTGAAATGATATGGCAAAATGAAACCATCACGTTAGCGTTAGGGAATTTAACACATTGGTAACAGCTTTTGATCGGGCGCATGCGTCATCCCGACTTTTCCTTATTTCCAATTGCAAACTTTTCTTCCTTTGTTTTTCTTCTTTTTCCTTTTTTTTTCTTTACTCCTGCCTTTGTCCTCTCTCGTTCCTATTTCCTTCCTTTCTTGAGTTTTGTTTTTCCGCTCTTTTTCTTTTTGCCTTTTGTGGTTTTTCCTCTCTTTTCTCCTTTTTTTTTTCTTTCGGTTATGGTCGAATCCTATGGAGATTGCCTACGTATCACGACCCCGCGTGAATCAGACCGAGCGTAGTTCTTGCAGAATAAATGTAAAGTAGAAGCAAAATATTTTTTGGGATTTTCAATTTTATTGATAGAAAATACGTCTATTACAAAGACTCAAAACTGACAGATTAAACAATTAACAGACTCTAATGCAGAAAAGAACTACAGACTCCATCATCCCTATTCTATTTTAAACGAAAATACAGACTTAATCAAAATACAGACTCAGAAGACAATCATGAATACATTAAAGCTCGTGGCGCCCACGGGACATCATTCGGTCTCGCCGCGGGCCTATATGCAAGTTCCCCTTATTTTGAATCGTGCTTATCCTTCACATTTATTAAGGTGATTTAATCACTTATTTTGACCTAAAAGGAAAAAAAAAGTGACACTATTTTTGTTCAAATTTCCAATTTTAAAACAAACGGCCGGTTTTGCAGTTACGGCCTTTCAGCACTTCGGGGAGAAGATTTTAAGGCTGTGTCTGTTAACCGTTGAACTGACTCAGGGTGGCTGTTCTTGCAAAAACAGCCTTCCGGCGCCCTTTTGGGGACATTCGGCTTAGTTTAAACAAGAATGGCGGCACCCGACTTATTCATGACGAAATTTAAAAATTTGGCATTTTTGGCTATTTTTTGAAAAGGGGAGGTTGGACCCGATGAGGGTTGCCTACGTATCTCACATCCGGTGAGAATCAAACCAGCGTAGTTCGGGCATATAAATCTAACTATTTTTGAAAACAAGACTCTTTTTTTTTTGTTTTTGTTGGCAAATACACTATTTCTGAAAGCAAGATTCTTTTTTATATTTTCTTTTTCAGTGGCAAATAAACAAACTAATTTTGAAAATAAAACCCTTTTTTTTCCTTTTCTATTGGTAACAAAACCAACTAAAAAAAAAACTACTTTTCTTCTTTTCTTTCATTTTCTCAAAAATCCGGCAGCATTTCAGCACTATTTGGACATTGGTTTTTCTAAAATAGGTAACTAACTCTCTACACTGCTAATTTCTCTTTTTTTTTCTCTTTTTTTTTCTTTATTTCAATATTTCCCATATATTCAAAGCCGGTCAGCATGCAAGTCCAAAACAAATAAATGCACAAGTAGGATGCATCAGGAGGGTCCATTATTCCGGGTACACCTGTCCTAGACGGACCCAACCCCTGTGTTGAGTCCACTAAGTCATATGCACGTGATGCAGATAAACGTCCTACTAGGGATCCGGCATGAAGTCAAGTTCTTCTAGGCTCAAAACCTGGGTATGTGTTCTAGACTGTGTACCCGAGCGGACAACTCGAGTCGAGGAGGGAGCTACGTACCGGGAACCAAAAGGCCATCCGGCTTAGTAACTTGTCCGGCCTCTTTCTTATTTCAGGGTATTGACGCTAACAGAATAGGGAGTCTCAACCAGTAAGCACATCCCCGGAGGTGAGAAGAGAAGGGTTTCGGCACAGTTTATATACAATCCAGATAATATCAAAGCGGTAAAAAGCAACATTTTGCACATTTATCATGAAACATGTAGAAAAATCAGATATAGCCAAACACAACCATATATCTAAGCTCGAATTCTGAACCCTGAACCAAAGTTCTGGGTTCGGTCCCCAGCAGAGTCGCCAGAGCTGTCACACCTCCTTTTTCTACACTTGTGAGGGTGTAAAGGAGTTTTTCCAATTAAAGGACAGTCGGAACGGGATTTATTATTAATATTCAGAGTCCCCACTTAGGAGATTAATGGTGTCCCAAGTCACCGGTTGAATCCCGATCCGAGGAAATTATGTCTCTGTTAACAATCCGCGAACCAGAACTCCGAGTAAGGAATTCTGTTAACCCGGGAGAAGGTATTAGGCACTCCCGGGTACCGTGGTTCTAGCACGGTCACTCAACTGTTGTATTTGCTTTTATCTGATTTTAAAACATATTCTAACCTATGTGCCTTTTATTTTAAGCGCTTTTACTTTATGTCTTTTAATAAGAATTGCAACGTCGTGAAAATGTATCTCGAACCACGTTACACCAGTGCACCCGTGGCTTTTGACACATTTCAACTTCGTTGGAATTTGGATTCGGGTCACATAAATGTGCACCCACTTTGAGGAAGGTAATATTATTAAAATTCGTGCCTGAAGCAACTACGAGTTTATTATATTTGGAGAAGACCATGAAATTTGCTAAATGGTCCGCCCGAGTTCTAAGCATTTTATATAGCATCTATTGAGGGCCCCGTGATTTTGCATTTTTTATTGGCGAGGCTCATCTCACTTTATTATTTAAAAGGCTAACCTAAAGAAACTATGATTCTTCTACTAAGTCTTGTCTCTAAACGGCCCTAATTAATTAGTATTGATGTACTTTCAGTGTCTTGGGCCTCAAAGCTGGCCCTAAACAAATTCAGCCGTACTCATAAGAACAAAGTTGCCCAAACATGGGCCCTGTACAAGCAAATTCCAGGCCCAAGTCTGGTCAGAGTAGGGGCCGTCAGGTTTGGCTCATAAGTGAGTCCAGATCCAATATGAAGCTTCATTGGGCCCTTTGGATTCTAATTTCAATCACAACTTGCTAACAGATAAACAGTTTGGAATTCACAACTCAACGTAAATTTCAAAATTGTTTGCATACCATTAATTCCTGATTTTGGCAGTCATTTAATCCTGCTTAATACTTTTCAACACAAATTAGTCACTGTCTAAACCTGAATGTATTTCCAATGTTCATTTCTGATTTCAATTAATCAATATGACAAGCACACTAAGGTAATCAATCCTTATGGTCACAAATGACACTTTGAATTTCAGTAAGAGACGCACAAGCTGTTTCCAGATTCAAGTCAAGGCAATATGTTCTAATATTTTTAATAACACTAAACCATCACTATTAAGCCACTGTTACACCCTGAACGTAAATCTAAAATATGGCAATAAACTAGAATTAATCGCATCTAATATTATTCAACAGGGTAACCATAGAATTCGACAGAAAACGCAGCAGTTCAGTATGGTCTGTAAAGTCCTAATTAATACATTTCAATCATTGCTTAAATAGATCAACTAAACCAAAAGGCTAAGCTAAACAACAGCTATCAAATAGTTCTTCACTATGCAACTTCAAATGTGTGCATACATGCTGATATGGCTCCAATATCTCTTGAGTCTAAGGATATACCTGGAATTAGAACAGAAATGAAGAAGAGGTAAGTCAGCTAAGCAGTAGCTAACAGCAGCTCAAACGCAAAGCAGCTAGATCACTTTCAAATCCAAAAAAAACACAGCAGACCCAGGAATGACATTTTTAACCTTCTGTTGCACTGAAACTTGATCTACAAGTGAAATTCAAACTTGATCTAAGAGAGTCCCAAGAGAGCAGTAAATTATTCTTTTTTTTTTTATCTGTCTACTGTTTTTGTTTTTGGTTTTTTGAACTTTTTTTTTTTGAATTTCAGACTTCAGATCTGTAAACACTTTGGGGGGGGGTGAATTTTAGACCTCAATACTTGTGAATCAAGGCAAATGAATGCCTATTTATAGGTGAGCTTAGGTCCTATTTCAGATTTTCCTTTTACCCCATTGGTCCCTATTTAATTCTATTTTTTATCCTTTATTTTCTGACTTGTCACACAAGTAACTACCCTAAGTTTACTGAAATATGCACTATAGTCCATCCTAGAAGGTTCTATACCCATTACAATTCCTATTCTACCCTTACTTTACTTCAACAATTACCAATCTTAATGAAACTACCCTTTTCCATGCCTAAACTATCCTTTGAATCCCCTGAAATTACTGACCAAGCTAGAATTACCTGACCCAGCCCCTTAACCTTAGTAGCAATCATGGTTAATTACCCAAAGAACAGAGGAATTCAGCTAAAACCAAACAAACCCTACAGTTGAACTAACTACTCAACCCATTGATCAGAACATGGAATTTCTAACTAAATTGTTAATCCAGACTAAGCTAATTCACCAAACAAGTCAGTGATTCAAACCAAATTGAACTGGAGTCGAATCATTAATGACTTACTCACTCGACCGGCAGAAAATCAAAGCAAAATTGAACCAAAAACTAAAGACTAAAGTCAGCATCAATTAATATTAAGAAGCATTAATTAAATGAA
>NW_017671139.1:85846-160362 GCF_001879085.1 Nicotiana attenuata | reverse complement strand
CCCTTTTTACCTTTTACCTTTTTACCTTTTTTAGTTTTTTCGTTTTTTCGTTTAGTTTTAATTTTTAATACCTTTACGTTTCGTTTCGTTTTAGTTTTAGTTTTTTTAGTTTTTAGTTTTAGTTTTAGTTTATTTATTTTATTTTCTGATTTTATAAAATGATAAAACTAAAATGAAACCTAATTTATTTTCAAAATTAAGCTAATTAATTCCTATTTAAAATAAACTCAAGACAAATTCAACAACTAACAATTAAGAAATGCAAAAATGGACTATTTTTGTTATTTTCTTTAAATTTTGTTCTAAAAATAACTTAACCACTAAATAATCCTTAAATATGAAATTAGATCCTAAATGCAAATGTCAGGCATATATTTTTTATATTTTTCATATGAAATAAAAATGCACAAACAAAAATGCAAACAATTAACAGAAAATAACACAAAATTCACAAAAGTGTAAAATAATGAAAGAGAAATTATTTTGTTTGCATTTTTGGGAAAAATTCATATATAGGCAAAAATCACGTGCTCACAGCTAGTATCATGACATTTTGAGCCCGTGTGTGTGGGACTGGAGAGTGATGACTGAGTGAGGCCGAGAGCCTGATATTGAGTGACAGTATGGGATCGGGCTGCACGCCGCAGCGAGATATTGAACAAGCCTTCGTTGGCTTGGTTATAGCGCTTGGGCTAATGAGAGGAAGCCCCTCCGGAGTCTTTACACCCCCAGTGAGCGCAGTTGATGATATTGAGGGATGGATCTTCCCTGGACATGGATCTTGTCCGAAGCATTTATATTTTGAGATGGATCTTCTCCATAGGCTGGGATGGCCTTCCTCGGTACTGGATGACTGTTGTCAGTGATGTGTATATATTCTGGGATAGATCTTCCCTAGGCCTTGTGAGCCATATGCAGTACCGAGTGGTTGTGAGTTTGTTATTGATATTATCTCGAGATGGATCTTCTCCGTAGGCTGGAATGGCCTTCCTCAGTACTGAGTGATTGCTATAAGAGATGTGTATATTTCGGGATGGATCTTCCCTGGGCCGTATGAGCCATATACAGTACTGAGTGGACGAGCATTTGAGGTTGTGGGCACATGAGGCACTCAGCATGGTGCATTTCCATACAACATGTGCATTGACATGTAGATGTAGCAGAGTTACACTCCTTTACCTTGTTCATACTTGCTCTGTTTTACTGTTCGAGCTGTTTATTTAACTGAAAGCATGCCTGCGATTCTGTACATTATTTCTGTTATCCTTGAGGAGGTTGAGTTCGTCACTACCTATCAGTCCAAAGGTTGGACTTGTTACTTACTGAGTTGGTGTACTCACGTTACCCCCTGCACCTCGTGTGCAGATTCAGGCACTTTGGATCCAGTGGCGGATGTTTGATCGAGGCTTCTGACTTAGAAGATTATTTATGTACCTGCACGGCGTTCGCAGGCCTTGGCTCTCCACCTTACTTACCTATTGTATTTCAGTTGCTCCCTTGGACATTATAGTAGACTATGTATGTTCCTTAGACGCTCATGTACTCAGTGACACCCCAGTTTTGGGCTGGATTGTATTTATTCTTGGAATTTCTTATGTTTCAAATAATTCTTTAACTGTTAAAAGCTTCCATAAATGTTTTCAAACGTATTAATATTGGGTTGATTGTGGAGTCGAGGCTGGCCTAGTTTCACGATAGGCGTTGTCACGACGGGTTAGGTTTTGGGTCGTGACAAGTTACTACCTAGTATTAACCCTATATTTTTTAAAGCTTGCCTAAGTTATTTATGTAACTCAAAAGGTAAAGAAAAACACTAAATCAAATATGACGAGAGCAATGTTATATATGTGTAAGAGAATATAAATAACTAGATTTAATGAAGCAGTAAAGGAGTAGGGGAGTGACTATGGTTTGGGCCTAAAAGAGGTAGGCCCAGCAATCAACATGGACGTACAACAGTAAACTCCAGACTTTCGGATGCACTGGGACGAGGTTTGGGCCTGAGTTCTTTGAGAACTCAGCAGTCCCAATGTACATGTTCAAAAAAAAAAGAGAAAGTCATTAGACATAATGCTCTAAAGGTACAGTCATTCATGGAATGTGTAAGTAAGTGACTTGAACAAAAATATAACAAACTAATAGTACTTAAATATTATGAAAGATTATACTAGTATGGGGTCACATGTGATTAAGTAATTCACATTGAATACTTTTCGTTGTCATTAAACACTATACCCAAAAGGAGTAATGAATATCAACGGATTAGAGGCTAAGAGTAGAGCTCCACTCAAGGTTAAAGCCCCTTTTGGATCCCCTAACACTTCAAAGTTCCCAAGGGTCTCAAGGGCCCAGTGCAATGCTTGTGTCAGAGAGAGCAGCCCAACCAAGAGTTAAACTCTACTCCCAAATACCCCTAGCCATTAATGACTCACTCTTCCCACAGGTTTAAGTGCTAATGAGGCACTTTTATTGTAAACCAAATCACCATAGCAATACCATACCACACAAATATATAATTTTCCTAATAAGGCCAAACTGAATATCATAAGGACACAAGACTATTTTATTTACATTTTTTATAGCCGTATTTCCAACACCAAGTAGATGATTAAAACATTGAACAGGTCCAAAAGGCTAAGTTTCAGACACACATAGAGGCAGAGATATTATCATACTACCACTAAAGAACCAAACACCTGATATCAGGTATCTTTAGGATAGAGGAAGAGCACACGGTTCAAATTTTCAACAGTTTATGAATACAGATGTATTTGCCTTGATAAAACTTAATTTGATTAAGCACTGATTGGTTTAACTCAAATCTTGTCTTTAGCACACAGAAGTTAACAATACTACTGGAAGCTTTCGAAAGTGCCAACAAGGATTCAGGCAAACACTCATAGTCAGAACTTCTACAGATGTTATTAGAGATAGCAAAATACAATCAAAGTTTCAACAAGACTACAAGTTTACAAATTTAAATGGAACTCCTAAGAGTGCTTAACAACATCTCATGCCACCAGCCTTACTTATCTTTTAAAATTAATGTCATGATCACCTCTCTCTGAGAATATTAACCTCACACTAATCTCACTAAGAATAAGCAGGTTGTTATATCCAAGCAGTAGTGACAAGAGGTTTTTCTTAGAGTTCACAAACTTGGTTCAATTCATTTTAAAAGAGGGGAGAGGTTAATGGTGTTTCAAGAAAGTGCAAACATGTATGAAATCATTGAAGAACCAGAATGAGTGCAGGATCACAAAAAAATTTATATAAAGGCTAGCAGAGATCATAAAATAGGTCTTGACTTATATCAGATGATGAGTTGTTAGCTTCATTTAGGAATCTCTTAAAGAGCATTAACAGAGTTGTCACGGCCCAAAATCTAACCTTGGTCGTGATGGCGCCTATCGTGTTACAAGGCAAGCCTATTCCCAAAATTACTACTAATCTGATTATAAGAATTTAATAAAATATTTTCAATAATTTAATTCCTGATAAACTAAACCTACTCTAAATATAAATAATATAAAATACGGAAACGAGTCCCAAACATCAGGGTGTCACTAAGTCACGAGCGTCTAAAACTATGAACTGAGATATATAAACGGTCTAACTATCCAAAGAAGAAATTATAAAAGGAGTAACAAGGTCCTGCGGACGCTGGCAGCTACCTTGCAGTCATCAATTAAAGCCGGCCTGAACTCAACGATCACTGCGCTCTAACTCACCTGGATCTGCACATAAAGTGCAGGGTGTAGTATGAGTACAACCACCTCAGTAGTAACAGAAATAACTAAGGAACTGAGCAGTAGTGACGAGCTGAGCAAAATAGTCCAATTATTTATTTTTCACAATTTTAAAAATAACAGGAATAAACAGGTAAATTCCATAACTCAGTAAATGCCAAAATACAGCAACAACAAAAGTAAATGCATCCTCACAACAATGCCACTCCATCACTCAACACTCGCACTCAGCACTCAACACTCAACACTTAATATACTCAACACTCTGCGCTCACTGGGGGTGTGTACAGACTCCGGAGGGGCTCCCGAAGCCCAAGCGCTAAGCACGGACAACTCACGTGCGATCGTATCAATACCTGTATCCGCACGATCAACTCACGTGCTACGCGGACAACTCACGCGCTATGGTGTCAATACCTGGACCCGCACGATCAACTCACGTGCTACGCGGACAACTCACGCGCTATGGTATTAATATCCTTACAACCAGGCCATCCATCATATCAATACCTGGATCCGCACGGTCAACTCACGTGCTACGCGGACAACTCACGCGCTATGGTATAAATACCTGGACCCGCACGGTCAACTCACGTGCTACGCGGACAACTCACGCGCTATGGTATTAACATTCTCACAATCAGGCCATCGGTCTCACTCAATCATGTACCTCACTAGCCTCACCATCATCAACAAATAATGGGACACATCCCACATCAAGTATCACAGCATATTAGCAAATAATAGAGACTGAGGTAAACAAGTACAATAATTTCTATGACTGAGTACAAATAATGTGAGCATGAATAAATTAAGCCTAAGCATGATCTCTAACATGAAGGCAGACAAGTTCAACAACAAGTACCTACGTAAACACAGATGATGACCATAAGGCCTCACGGGACGGACCAAGTCTCAATCCCTCGCGGTGCACACCCACACGCCCGTCACCTAGCGTGGGTATCACCACCAAACAATCACATGATATCAATTTCTCCGGATTTATACCCTCAAAGCTAGAGTTAAAACTGTTACTTACCTCAACAGCGTAAAATCTTACTCTGGGATGTCCTCGTCCCTCGACTCGGTCTCCAAAAGCTTCGAATCTAACCATAATCAGAATACTACTATCAACATAGTCTAAAGAATCGAATTACACAATAAAAACTACATAAACATGCNCCCCCGAAATTGGAAACTAGGGCAGAATTTTGAGGAGGACCCTCAAAATTCCGATGTAATTTCAGCCAATCATCGCAAGCAACAGTCAGAAGCATCAACGCATTAAACTGGGGCAGAATTTTGAGGAGGACCCTCAAAATTCCGTAGTAAGATAGGTTGCAATGTCTCGAACCGCGTCATAGTCGTCGGTTCATCTAAAAAACTATTATACATTTATGTTATACCTTTACCAAATCATGCATGTTTATTATCGAAACTGCTTTGTTCAGCAACGCTACCCCAGTAACATATACAGTATCACCATATCGAAGCCAAGCAGGTCAAGCAAAGCCAGCGGGGATACGAACTAACCTCCCCTTTTACAAAACTCACGATTTTTCTTTGGATGCAGGCACTTTGATTGTAAAACCATCCAAACATACTATACACGAGGTGAACATTGTTCAAGAATACAACTCTCAGAACCGTTGCATTTATTTACATTTGCTATCCACACACAACAATGCCCCCAGCAGTCATAATATCGCAATCTGCTATCTGCTAAGAAATCTCTATTACCATTTGCCATTTTATTTCTTGCATAAGGCTACCATTCTGCCTTCCGAGACTAAACGCTGTCTCCCTTTGCATTTTTCTGCATTGCATAAGGCTACCATTGTCACACCTCCTTTTTCGCTACTACACCCCGGGGAAGGGCATAATAAAGGGTGTAAAGGAGTTTTTCCACTTAAAGGACAATCGGAACGGGATTTATTATTAAGATTCAGAGTCGCCACTTGGGAGATTAATGGTGTCCCAAGTCACCGGTTGAATCCCGAACCGAGGAAATTATGACTCTGTTAACAGTCTGCGAACCAGAAATCCGAGTAAGGAATTCTGTTAACCCGGGAGAAGGTGTTAGGCATTCCCGAGTTCCGTGGTTCTAGCACAGTCGCTCAACTGTCATATTTGATTTTATCTGATTTCAAAACATGATCTAGTTATGTGTTTTTTAATTTTGAACCGCTTTTATTATTATTATTTTTAAAGAGAATTGCAACGTCGTGAAAACATGTCCCGAACCACATCACATAAATGCACCCGTGATTTTTGACACGTTTCAACTTCGTTGAGATTTGGATTTGGGTCACATAAATGTGCACCCGGGTTTAGGAAGGTAATATTATTAAATGTCGGGCCTACAGCAACTAGCGTATTGTTAACTTTGCGGGAGGCCATGAAATTCGCTAAATGGCACGTCCCGAGGTCTAAATTATTTTTATGTAAGTATTTAAAGAGGGCCACACAATTCATGTATTTTTATTTGGCGCGGCGCACCTCATTTTTATTTAAGGCTTTCCTAAAAGAGGCTACGGTTCTCTATTAAGGGATTGTCTCTAAAAGGGCCTTAATTAACAGGCCCAAAGCTTATATCTAAACTAAATCCACAATTTGAAAGAACAAGAGTCCTTAGTATATTTGCTTCAAATCTGGCCCAGTAAAAGAAAGGCCAGAACTACCATTTCAGGGACGGCTATTTAGCCTTGGACCTCAATGCAGGCCCAATATGAAAACACGTAAGAAATAACTGGGCCAGGCATCCTACACATTAGAAATCAATTTCAGATTTGTTCAGTACACCAACATCAACTCAATTCTGACATTTGTAATCTGATCGGGTCTAAACTAATAAAACCCTACAAACAATTAGTGAACTCCAATGATTAAACTAGCGTAGTCAAAGCTTACTGAGAAATAAACACGAAACCTACTATATTGGCATGCTATTTTTTGAATTCAAAAGCAAAATGCTAGAGTTAAAACTGACTTAGAGAATCATTTACATATTTGGTTAAACTTAAGGTTCATGCTCAGTTTTAGTCTGTGTATAACCAATGCTCAATTTAACACACTAAATAAAACTGAAATTTGACTACACAAATACAATTCACAGTCCGATTAAAATGTTCAATTTATTCAAATCTCAACTACTGCTACTACGTATCTAACATGTGTTTAGGAAGTTAAAGTCCATACAGTCCAGTGCAGTCCATGAAGTCCTAATTAATACATTTCAAACATTGCTTAAATAGATCAACTAAACCAAAAGGCTAAGCTAGACGACAGCGAGCAAGTAGTTCTTCATTATTCGACTTCAAATGTGTTCATACATGCTGATATGATTCCAATATCTCTTGAGTCTAAGGATATACCTAGAATTAGAACAAAAATGAAGAAGAGGTAAGTCAGCTAAGCAGTAGCTAACAGTAGCTCAGACTCAAGGCAGTTAGATCAATTTTTGACTCCAAAACACCACAGCCAAACCAGGAAGGAATAACAGCAGATTACACACCAAAAGCAAGCAAAACCAGATACGATTGGATCAAATTCTACTCGAAATTAACCAGAATTCCTGGACTTGAACCCAAATCAGATCTAAGAGATGCTCAGGCCATTTTTAACTCTCTGTTGACTGAAAAATTACTCTACAGCTGAAAATCTAACTTAAACTCCTAAAAGAGTTCGAATGGAACAGTATTTTTTGGATTTTTTTTGTAGTTTTTGGTTTTGTATTTTTTTCTTCCTACTGGGATGAACTGAGATCTGAAAGAGCTTTTTAATTTTGAATTCAAATTCCAGATATGCTGAAATTGTAGAGACTGTTTTGGGGGGTTTTTTTTTGGGGGTTCAAAACTTGTTCTCTAAGGCAAGGGCATTGCCCTTTTATAGGCACATATGAGGCTATATCAGATTTTCAGCCTTTGCCACTTAGGCCTCATTTGTTTGCACTTAATGGAGGTCTGAATCTTAATCATTCATATCTCAGACATGAAGTGCGTTTGTTTTTAAAGTCTGAATCTTAATTATTCAGATCTTAATCATTAAGTGTGTTTGTTTTTTTTACTTCACAACCACTTAATGGGTCTGAATAGGTCTGTATGATTAAGATCTATAACAGACACTTAATTTCATTAAGATGCTATCATATATTCATTATTAACTGCCGCCACCGCCTACCATTATCAACTACGACCATGCCACCACCACCACCATACTCAACCATCACCACCACCACCACCCCCCACCACCACCACCACCTCTGCCACCACCACGCCACCATCATCCTTAATCATAGCCTCTATTATCGACCATCACCACATACTATCCCCACCACTCCAACCACCATCATTCTCACCCACAATCAATACTCATCCGCCTCAACTACCACAACTGAACACCCCATCACCATCAACAACCACAGCCGGCACTGCCCATCAATNCCTAACTCTCTCTAATTTCACTTTGAAATCATCAATCAAATCCCAAAAACGAAGATGGATTCATAAATTATAATCAAAATCGAGTAGATAACACTTACCCCAATCCATATGGTGAAAATCGCCTCCAAAATCGCCTAAATCCGAGCTCCCCAACTCAAAATATGACCGAATGAACAAACCCTAGTTTTGTATATTTTTCTACCAGCTATTCTGCCTCGTTTCTCGAGCCAAACGATCCTGAAACTCGTATTTTATGCCTCCAATAGATTCCTTGTGATAATCTAGTCAAGTTAGGCTTTTGAATCACTCAATTTGACCTTATAACGAAGGAGATATGTAGGTTTTAGTATTTGCAAATTCGACAATACGGATCTAATGCTTTAATCAAAAAAGAAATCGGAGCTCATTTGTTCAATATGATATCATTTATGCTTGAAGAAACGGCGTCGAAACATAAGAAAAACGAGCGCAACACAACCCAAACCTATTCAAAACTCATCCGAGGCCCTTGGGACCTCAACCAACAATTCGAACAAGTCATATATCACTACCCGAACTTAGCCAAACCTCCGAAACACCCAAAACCACACCAAAATACCAAATCAACCTCGAATTCAAGTCTAAAAACTTCTAAACTCTAACTTTTGCCAATTCAAGCCTAATTCTACCACGGACCTCCAAATTATATTCCGGACACACTCCTAAGTCTAAAATCACCCAACAAAGCTAATCGAATCATAAAAATCCAAATCCGAATTCTTTTACTCATAAGTCAACTTCCGGTTGACTTTTCTAACTTAGCTTTCTAATTAAGAGACTAAGTGTTCATTTCACTCCAAAACTACTCCGAACCCAAACCTACCAACTCGATACAACTCAACACAGCTGAACAACATATAAATAAGCATAGATGGGGGAAATGTGGCTATAACTCTCAGAACGAACGATCGGGTCGTTACAAGAGTTATTTATGCTAACTGACAGGCCAATATTACCCTAAGAATATGACATGATTACTTTATTTTCAAAGGGGTTTAAGTCTCACATTTATACTGACTTTATTTGAAGGTTAAACCACATTGCAATATTCAGGCAAAGCAGATGATCTCAAAGTGTTTCATTAATTCTAATAGCGGATTATAGTAGAATCTGATAAACTCAGCAGGTTTTAATGATACCGGATGCACAAGCTGAGCATGAAGGACAAATAGAGATGAATGCAAAACTTTTATTCAAGTACATACATAAGATGTTTTAGCCAAGGTTATGATTTTACAAACAGGGTTGAGTTTCAAACCTTATGAAGTTAAGTTAATAATATCATTAAGGAAATTCAAGACAGTACTAGAGACTTTATACTAAGTAGATCTAAGTTAGTTGTACATATTAAGGGTGAATATATAAACATGATGAAGTTCTCCTCAACCTACTGTAACAATTTGTCCAGTCATAGCAGACACAATTGAAGCTTAATTCATAAGAGGTAACCTGATCATGATAGAATGCATACAAGAATAACTCCAGGAGTTCATCAGAGTTATCTTAGTTATCTCAAGAGGTTGTTTCATGTAATAAGGCTCATATATGTGATTAACAGTTAAATAAAGATACAAGACTTTCATAATAATGACTCAAGACTGCTTTAGAATTTACAAACATTCATGTGAAGAAAGAAAGCAACTTAAAACACTTAGACTAACATACTCCAACTAAGTGATAAAGGATTAAACCTTAAGAATTCATGCAAGTTTTAGTTGAAGTCATCAAATAACAACCTCAAATATAGAACAACATACTACACTAAACAGAATTAGTGTGATATATATGAAGACCATAGCAGAACATTAAAGAAATCTGAAGTCTAGATAAATATGGGTAGTCATTAAGGCACATCAAGGAGCTTAATTGTATAGGTTGTTTGATTCAGAATAATAGTCATCAAGGTCACATAATAGTTCAATCAATACTGATTTGAGGCACATAAAAGCATGACAGTGAGTCATAAATCAATAACAAATCATTATGAGCGGGAGCAAACAGTCATAAATTAATGACAAACATCGTAAACGAATCATGATTTCGAATAAGACAATCAAAAGAGAAGGGGTGCAGGTATACTGAACTCCTTTTGCGTAGCAGACCAAGCAAAGGTTTACTTAACTGTATAGGAACCAAAGTTTCAAGCTTTGAACAGTGAAAGATCTCGGAAACAAAAGAGAAGCAGAAATTAGTAAGAGAGCCTAAACTTTGAAATATTAATGTGGTCTTTTGGTCTCGTATTAGGTTTCTTAGCTCTTGTTCAGTCTTTTAGGTGAAAGCATTGAAGGCTCTATTTATAGTGGCATTCAACGCTTTAGGTTAACATATTCAAACTAGATAGTAGAAGATAATAGAGATTTGATGATGTGAGCACGATTGAGTGAAAATTAGAGACGAGCAGAGGTGAAACAGTGATAGATAATTACCTGGGGATAAGAAGTGAGAGATCGACTGTTGAAGCATGAGAGACCATCGGTCAGAACCCCAATACCTAGCGGTCATTTGCAATGACCTCTGGATATCGAATATTAATGATGAAGCCAACTAATGTCTTCATGCTTTCTTCGATTTGAAAGGTCATGAGAGAAACTCAAACGAATTCAACTTTCACATTTTGCAAGATGGATGGTCATGCATGCCATGGATTTGAAGATCACATGTGATTTGAGGTTTAGTCTTTGGGGTTTAGGGTTTCAAATTCTGAGATATTGAATCTCAATGTCGAAAATTGAAAGAGGACAGTAGGATTCGCCGACAGGGGAGAAAATTGAATGTTTGGGGTTTAATTTTTGTGACCTTGCACTGATTTGTGCAAGGTTTCTTGACTGGTGGGCATGTGGATTTGAGAGAGCAGAGAAGAAAAGACGAAAGAGAGGCGGTCGTTCAACGTGAAAATGATTAGGGTTAACAGAATAGTTGGGGTCGTCTCTTAGGTTAAGCTTAGGGGAAGGGATCTGGGCCGTTGATCTTTTAGATCAACGGTCCTGATAATTTGGGGTTTAAACATTTTTATGGACGAAATTTGAGGGTCGTTAAATCCCTTCGTTTCAATGCCATGATTAAGCTTGCTGGGATATTAAAATTAAAAGGAAAATGGAGACAAATTCAGACCCGTTGATCTGTGGGATGGACGGCTCGGATCAGTTGTGTTTGTTATATGAGTGATTGAAATAGGTGACATGGCGCACAACTATTGGTTTAAAGGGAGTGGCAAGGATTGCCAAGTTGTCTTGGAGGGACGGATTGGGCTTGGACAATTCCGGATTGGGCTTGGGTGTTGGGCTAGAAATGATTTAAAAGATAGCCACTTGGTCTTTAATAGAGAATTGCAATTATAGCCTTTAGCCTCTTTTGATCCCTTTTATAATTAAATTAAATAAGCTTAATAAATTTCAATAAAATGCAAT
Organism: Nicotiana attenuata; assembly: GCF_001879085.1. NCBI lineage: Eukaryota > Viridiplantae > Streptophyta > Magnoliopsida > Solanales > Solanaceae > Nicotiana > Nicotiana attenuata. Next base: position 148,725 of record NW_017671139.1, on the reverse strand, counting down.
AAAATTATAATTCTTATATAAATTACTAACTATTGTAATTAATTGTTTATAAGTACTTCATTTTTCGAATTATAACATTAGTTTCAAATTATTAACATAGTAGTCTAATTAACTAGAAATTAAGGAGTAATTTGTTAAATTAATTATAAAGCCTATGTGATGTATATAAAAGTTATTTTAATAATCTTAAAATATTGAGTATATTTGTAATTACATAATACTTATACTAAATTATTAATTTCAAAACTACTAATACTTGTAAAATATATATTATTGATTGAAAATGTTTCCAAAATATTTATTGCAAATTATTAAGTATAAATAAATTAATTTTAAATGGGGGGGGGGGGGTCAAAATTGGCCGTCAAAATTGAGCTCTAGTCATGGGTAGAATTCCTAGGTTCTTGATTCTGGTGCTACTTTCCATATGTATCTACATAAGAATTAGTTTGCAACTTACAAGTAGATGAGTGAGACTGCCTACATGGGAGATGATAATCCATTACCCGTAAGGAAATTGGTAGCATTAGATTGAGAATGTTCGATGGAATTATCAGAAACATTGAGTGTTGGCATGTTCCTCGGATAAAGAGTAATTTAATTTCCCTTTCAACTTTGGATGATCAAAGGTATAAGTTTTATTCCGAGAATGGGATACATAAAGTGTGTAAAGACTCTATGGTACTCATGAAGGGTAAACTGCATTTTAAATTATATCATCTTCAGGACAATGTAGTTGAAGGGGAAGTTGTTGTATCTTCTGAAAAAAGTGATCTAAATCAATCTCAGTTGTGACACTTGCGACTTGGTTATATGAGTGACAAAGGTTTGTTTTTGTTGAGCAAACAGAATTTGTTGGATTTGTACAAAATTAAGTTTTTGAATTTTTGTGAGAATTGTGTGTTTGGTAAACAGGCAAGGACAAAGTTTAGCAAGAAGGCAGGGCACAAGACTAGAGACATGTTAGATTATATATATTCAGACTTGTGGAGTCCAAATAGAGTTCCCTCCAAGATTGGTTGTAGGTATTTTATGACTTTGAATAATGATAACTCAAGAATGGTATGTGTGTATTTTATAAAAAATTAAAAATGAGGGATTTCTGACATTTGTTAAATGGAAGACAATGGTTGAGAGGCAGACGGAAAGAAAAGTTAAGCATCTTCGGACTGACAAAGGGTTGGAATTTTATAATTCTGAGTTCAATAATTCTGCAGTATAGAGGGCATAGTGAGACACCACACTTGTGTCGGAACACCATAATAGAATGGTGTTGCATAACGTATGAACAAAATGCTTTGTGATAGGTCACGAAGCATGCTTTCACACTCATGTGTTAGCAAGGATTCTTGGGTTGAAGCAATCAATACAACTTGTTATTTGGACAACAGATCTCCTGTTACACCTGTCGCGCCCCCTTTTTCCTCGCGGAGTCCGGGTTTCGACATTTTGGGAACAACTCCTTTCTCTTTTGGGAATTGGGTATGGACTTGAAGAGTCGCCACCTAACGGATTTAAGGTGCGTTAGGGCACCTAAAGAAAATAACTCATAAACCGATTTGCATTACCAGAGATTGGGTAAGAGCTCGAAATAACCTTGAGGGGAAGATGTTAGGCACCCCTCGAGGTCCACAACGGTGGGTCCCGGCCAAACTCGAATTAGGTGAATTAGTCTTATAAGCAAAAAAAAAACAATTTAGACAAATAAATATTACGTTTAAAACAAGGAGTAAAAGGGGTCCTAGGTTTATTAGCCTATAGGATCACTTCTATGCCATGCTTGGTAATCGTCCCCAAGTTTGGGTGTTACACATAGCATTAGCGCACAGGTCATCATATCCTTTACTACCCGATTACCCTCCCCTTAATGGTTATATAAGCAATTCTAATTAAATGTACTCTATGCGTGCATTATCCGTCCCTTACTTATGATCCTGGAGGTGTTTAGGACTTCTAGTTAAGGTGGATCTAGACTCTCCTATAGTGCTCGAAAGGAGAAAATCTAAGCGACAAGCAAAATAAATAGGACTGTCAGATAAAGGAACAATTAAAGGTTCACAATTTACCTCCACAAATAAGCAGGCAATTGCACGTCTCAAACAACAGTATTTCAGACACTTTGAAAGTCCTATAGCAGGATATCTAGGTGAGCAGAACATATGTAGTGTTTTTATTAAAGCGAGGCAGAAGATACTTAATCAGTTGCCTACTGATTTTAGGACTAGCTAAACCTGGGCAGTTCAAACAGTTAAACAAAGCACAGTTTTATAATTTCAAGATTTTAGTCGTCCTACAAGCTTGCCTAGGCGTGGATCAAAGATGTCCTATAAACATGATATCTAATCATTAATCAGAACCGCAATAAACTAGTAAACGATTTTAAGCAGGCAATTTGGTTCATTAGGTCTTATAGGCATGTTGTCTAGGTGCTAAAAATAATCACAAATGTTACGGAACTAATTTTATATATAAGTCTGATATCTAGGTGTTGGGATTGCTTTTATACATATTTCCTATAGGCATGATTGCTACTGAAGAAACTGATTTTATACGATTTGACTGCAGGTATGATATCAAGGTGAGTGCAATAAAACTCCTATAACATGGTTTCTAATGCACATAGGAGAATTTATGAACATGATTGTTAAGGCTGAATTAACAACAACCTAGAGACAGGATTTCTAGCGCGGATGTGAACATGCATAAATAGAAATTTGGAGCAAATAACATGATGAACCTATAAACATGTTTTCTAATGCACGCAATAACCTATAGGCGTGGTTTCTAATGCAGGTGGATAATCATAATAGTCCTAAGAGCATGTTTTCTACCCGATTTCCCCACAAAACATATATAAAAGTCCCTCCCATTTTACTAATATCCCCAATATCTGTTTTACAAGAATTGTTATTACAGACCAAAGATGAATGAATTACAAAAATGAGACTGCTAAACTATAGGGAGCCTGGATAGGCCCGAAAAGTAAACCTGGAAAACTAGGCCTTCAACCAAGTATGAACATGCCAATATTCTCATAGTGCACCTAGTGGTATCCTGGTGTGTCAAAGTTCCCAAGGGCCTCAGGGACCCCGGGAAATGCTCACACCAGAAAAACTTTTTAAAAAAAAAAGCCTTTTTGTGAGCAAGTTTTGTAGAGCCAGCCCCAGTATGTTAAAGTTCAGAGGTGTCTCATGGGCTCCTAGGCAATGCTCACACTGGAGGGGCAGGACCCTAGGTATTCTAAGAGTAGGAGTTGAAAATAGGAGATGGTTTTAAGAAAATAGCTTTGGATTTTCAGGAGGTAAGGAGCAAACAGAGTCATTCAACACTTAGAAAAAATTCCAACAGTAGACAGAAGCAGGTTCACTTCAAGCAAGGTTTCAACTTAGTTTATTAGTTGTTACTAGGTGAGTATATGGATAGACACTAAACAAAGACATGGCATGCTGGATCAATCAGAAAGTCATATACAAAGGGGTAGCAGGGATTGGGAGCATGGAAATTATTAGTCTGTTAGGGGTGAACACTTAAAACAGGGCAGGAAACATGCCAGTTGAGAAACAAGTAGACATAGGTCTAATTTACATATAAGTAAACATGTAAACATGCTGAAAGCAGGAAACACATAGGTTGAATTAAACATAAGTAGGCAGGATGATTACAAGGAAACACATAGGTTAAACAGAAGTAGACATGCTGGTTACAAGGAAACACATAGGTTTAATTGAATAGCAGTAAACATGTTGATTCGGAACAATAAACATAAAGCACAGGGATCTAATGAGGTAAAAGTAGACATGCTGATAACAGGACACATAGTTTAATTGAATAGCAGTAAACATGCTTATCAGGAAACACATAGGTTTAGTTAAATAGAAGAAAAGACATGCTGATTATAAGGAAACACACAGGTTTTAATTGAATAGCAGTAGTGGAGGCATACCAGTTAAGAGATAGCAATAGAAGAATGAAGCAAACAAGGTCCAAAGGTCTAGCCTTGGCTTCCAGCCGGCTAGACAGTGCAACAAACAAAGAGTAGAAGATTGTAACAGAGGGTGAGAGCAAGAACTTTGTGTGTCATTCTATGTCTCTGTGTGTGTGTTAAAGAAAAAGAGTGAGGCTTATATAGCCTTCAGTAGAGTACAGTAAATAAGGCAAAGCAGCTTAAAGGTTAGCAAATAAGGCAAATAACAATCAGTCAGTCAATTAGGCATGACAAGGCCAATCAATAGGCCAAAATCATGGGATTGTATCCAAAATAACTCGAAATTGAGGTCTAAATAAGGTAAGTGGTAAGTCTGATATCCAATTAGAATCAGAACACCAAAAATCCGGCAAGTAACAGGGCAATTAGTCACAAATAAGGTAACACAAGTAACCAGAGGCCAATTTAGGGGTTGGTAAGGCAGTCAGCCCATAAATAAGCTTGATAGGAATAATTAAGGCAAGCAGTGCCAATTAAGAGTCCCAAAATAAGGAAACTAGACAAAATTACAGGAAGTAATCACCTCAGTAAACAAAGCAAATTTCAAACCCTAGACAGTTTAGGTAATCAATCAATTACTCCAAAATAACGGGCAAATATTGAAGCGAGCCATGAAATAATCAAACAAACTAAAACTGGAACACAGTCATGAAGGAATCAGTGGACAAGGATAGTCAAACACATAGGAATTTTTTAGAAAAGCTTCGCAGAGACAGACGAAGTGAAACCCTAGTTTGGAAGATCATTAAAATCAATTAACGATAGAGGGAACAAGAGATTTTAAAGAAAAACTTCCGTATAAACTCAAAACCGTTTCAGATCTACAAGGATCTGAACGGACTCAAAGTGCAAGAGATGAGAGTTTTGAGAAAAGGGGACGAGGTGAGGGAAAAATCCAACCATAGCCATAAAGACAACAATACTCACAAACATTTGATGAACAACAGGAGAGTTCACGAGAAAACGAAGAGCCTAAGTTGACTCTGGGTCGAATCTCTTTGAGATTTATTCAAAGAACAGCAAGAATCGAACAACTAGTAGAGGTTATAGGTCAAATAGGGTAACAAAACACCAAATAACCCCATATTTAGTCGGGGATCGAAGGGGTTTGGGAGATTTAGGGGGTGACGGCGCTAGGGTTAGGGATGGTTTCAGAGAGAACAGAGAAGAAGAGGGATTCAAGGGCGGCGGGTGTAGACAAATGATTAGGGTTTGGGGGGTTAGGGATAATTAAAAAACGAAATAGCATCCTAGACCATTGATCTCTGAGATCAACGGCCAGGATTTGATCTGGGTCGGGTGGGTTTTAAAGAAACGGGTTATGGGTTAGTCAATTGGGGTGTGGTTTTTAATTTGAATTAGGCTTGGGGGGGGGGTGTCCGAATTTGAACTTAATGAAAGGGCTATTTGTTAAATACCCAATTAATTAATAAAATAATTTGTAAAAATAGCTAATTAAATGATAAAAATGATTTTTATGCAAGAAGATGATTAAAAATAATTACTTAACACTATAAAAAGTCATTTTCTATATAGATAATGTAGTTATGCATATGTAGGGGCTATTTTTGCAAAATATGCAATTATAGTCTTAAAAATGCAAATGTAATTGTAAAAAATGCAATTAAAATATTTGAACACTTATATGAGCATAAATGATGAATTTAGATGATTAAATCATTGTAAAGTAATATGAGGGATAATTATTGAAGATTTATATAATTAAAAATGCAGAAATAAATTGATTTAAGGCCTTTAAAAATTATAGAAAAATTGTTAAAACACTTGTGCATGTTTGTAGATGCATGTACAATATTTTGAAAATATGTATGCACATTTTAAAATATATGAGGGAAAAATTTGGTATCAACAGTTGTCCCTCTTTACCCGAGAAGGATGAAAGAGTTTTCGGGTAAAGAAATGATGAACGATTTTGACTGAGTGGGTGTTTTGAAAGAAATAGAGGCCGAGCTCTGGTTTCTGAGTTGCCTACATATCCCTGGTTTTACAGGAATCAGGCCATGTGTAGTTCTGGACCCAACGGTGAATGAAGCCGATGGAGTTGTTATAGGAATGGTAGCTAGTTTCAGCAGAGGTTCTTTTGTGAAGGGTAATGTCGGATGGAGTTATGATTAAGAGTCTGGGGTATAACGGATGTATTATAGGGCAGATATCTGAATGGTCACAGAGCTAGGTGGGTAATTGATGGGGAATCGGTTATAGCGGCAAGGTGAAGATGGTATGAGCGGAAACCGGAGCGAGGGTTGCTCCTATTTGAAGAACGGTTACCTCCTGGATTACCTGCAAAACTCAAAATGCGATGCATGCAAGTATATAGATTATTGCGAGAATTTAGACGTGATGCAAATTTCCTTTGGACCATGAAAGATTGTCTTTGGACAGTGCAGATAACGTCCTTAGACTATGACGTCCTGGCCCATGAATTATGAGATAGGAGATTCATAGGCCATGAAATGATGTTCTCGGGCCATGAGGATGGTGCCTCTGAACCATGACGCCTTTGAATAATGATGTGCAAGTATTTAGAGATCCTTAGGCCATGGCATGGTGTCTTCAGGCTATGAGGATGATGCCTTCGGACTATGACGCCTTTGGACAGGTTGGCTATATGTCAGCCCATGAAGTGCAGAGATATGATATCGAAAGTGATAACAAGACAAAGCTTAATCTTGTGCGGAGTTTAGGGGCAGAGCTTAGCCCGAGGGAAGAAGATAGTGCCAAGTTTAGGATAGAGCAACATTTATGTAGGGAGGGACAATGCTTAGTCCCTGTGACAAGGCAGTGCTTAGCCTTATGCAAATACGGAGGCAGGGCTTAGCCTCATGCAAGATTTGAGACAGGGCTTAGTCTCATGCGAAGGGAAGGCAGTGCTTAGCCTTATGCAAGAAGGGAGGCAGGGCTTAGCCTCATGCAAGATTTGAGACAGGGCTTAGTCTCATGCGAAGAGAAGGCAGTGCTTAGCCATATGCAAGAAGGAAGGTAGGGCTTAGCCTCATGCAAGATTTGAGACAGGGCTTAGTCTCATGCAAAGAGAAGGCGGTGCTTAGCCTTATGCAGGAAGGGAGGTAGGGCTTAGCCTCATGCAAGATTCGAGACAAGGCTTAGTCTCATGCAAGGAGAAGGCAATGCTTAGCCTTATGCAAGAAGGGAGGCAGGGCTTAGCCTCATGCAAGATTTGAGACAGGGCTTAGTCTCATGCAAAGAGAAGGCGGTGCTTAGCCTTATGCAGTGAACGAGTAGCAAATAGGGGTAGAATGTGTCTTAGCTGGAGATATATTTTATGTCTGGTGGCCCGATGGATAGTGATTTTGCTGCGTGTATATATTTGCGAATGCTCCTGTTATGTCCACTGTGCCTGCACCCAAAGAAAATTCATGAGTTTTGTAAAGGGGAGGTTGGTTCGTGCCTTTGTCTAGTGGCTGCGCTTTGCTCCGTTCTGGAGGCCCTGTTTGAGTTGCCCTGGGTAACACCTGGCTGTCACAGAAATAGAGTTTTTGAAAATATACACTTATTGATGAAAAAATAGAGTCATTTTAGAAAACATAGTGAAATATTAAGTAATTTTAGATGAACTAATGACTGTAACGCATTTCAGAGACATTGCAGCTTTCTTGTATTAGAATTTTGAGGGTCGTTCTCAAAAGTCTGCCCCAGTTTGGTAAATGATCCTTCGCCGTTTGCGTGCGGTGAATCTTGTTGAACCTTCTCCGGAATTTTGAGAATCCTTCTCAAAATTCTGCCCCAGTTTCTTAACCAATTTCTGACCGTCTGGCATATGACGGCGTTGGCTGGACTTGCTCCTAAATTTTGAGGGTCCTCCTCAAAATTCTGCCCCTGTTTCTGGTGCTGGGGGACATGAAGATTTTATTAAGACATGACCGAACCCACATGGCTGCCTACGTATCCCCTCTTAATCGAGAATCAGGTCAAGCATAGTTCAGTTACATCATATGAAGGAATGTAAACAGTCTAAACATAGTATCTCTTGACTGCGTCTGAATTGATTGGTTTTGGCCAGACTTCACCGTCCATTTCTGCAAGCATGAGTGCTCCTCCTGTTAGCACCCGGTAAACCATGTAAGGAGCTTGCCAGTTAGGAGAGAATTTCCCTTTGGCTTCATCTTGATGTGGGAAGATCTTTTTCAGCACCAACTGTCCTGGTGCGAATTGCCTTCGTTGAAAGCTCTGGACATTCTGTTCTGATAAAGCTGACCGTGACATACTGCGTTCATTCTTTTTCCGTCTATGAGGGCTAGTTGCTCGTAGCGGCTCCTGCATCGCTGAGTTCGGCTTCCTGTATGATCCTTAAAGTGGAAATTTCTACCTCGGCTGGAATGACAGTTTCGGTACCATAAACCAGTAAATAGGGGGTTGCCTAGGTTGATGTGCGGACCGTAGTGTGGTACCCCAATAGGGAAAATGGTAACTTCTCGTGCCATTGTTTGTGATTTTCTACCATCTTCCTTAGTATCTTCTTGATATTTTTGTTGGCAACTTCCATAGCTCCATTCATTTGAGGCATGTATGCCGTAGAGTTTTTGTGCTTGATTTTGAAGGTTTCACACATGGCTTTCATCAGGTCACTATTGAGATTGGCGGCATTATCAGTGATAATGGACACGGGAACTCCGAATCGGCAAACAATACGATCCTTGACAAAGTCTACGACGACTTTTTTGGTTACAGCCTTGTAAGATGCAGCTTCTACCCATTTTGTGAAGTAGCCAATAGCCATTAAAATGAACCGGTGCCCGTTAGAAGCGGTAGGCTCAATTGGACCTATGACATCCATTCCCCAGGCAGCAAAAGGCCAAGGTGCGCTTGTTGCATTGAGCTCGTTTGGTGGTACCTTTATCATGTCTGCATGTACCTAGCACTGGTGGTATTTCTGTGCGTACCGGATTCAATCCGTTTCCATGGTCATCCAAAAGTATCCAGCTCTGAGTATGTTCTTGGCTAGGACAAAACCATTCATATGTGGTCCACAAGTTCCGGCATGTATCTCCTCGAGCAATCTGGAAGCTTCCTTTGCGTCAACACACCTTAACAACCCCAGATCAGGATTTCTTCTATACAGGGTCCCTCCACTTTGGAAGAAGTGATTGGATATCCTCCACAGAGTGCGTTTATGAAATGGTTTGCTTGCTCTGGATATTGTCCTCTTGCCAAATATTCTTTGATGTCGTGGAACCAAGGGTTTCTATCCGTTTCTTCTTCAACATGAGCACAGTAAGCTGGCTGGTTATGGATCTTCACCCTGATGGGATCGATGAAATTCTTGTCTGGATGTTGTATCATTGATTATAAGGTGGCCAATGCGTTTGCAAACTCGTTTTGAATTCTGGGCACATGTTTGAAGTCTATTTGTGAACCTCTTCATTAACTCCTACACATGATACAAGTATGGCAGTATCTTGGTGTTCTTCGTAGCCCATTCTCCTTGAACTTGGTGTACCAGCAGATCCAAATCACCAATTACCAGCAGCTCTTGTATATTTATATCGATGGCCAGATTGAGCCCCATGATGCAAGCTTCGTATTCTGCCATGTTGTTGGTGCATGGAAACCTAAGCTTCGCAGATACAGGGTAATGTTGACCTATTTCTGATACCAACACTGCTCCAATACCCACTCCTTTGAAGTTTGCAGCTCCATCAAAGAACATTCTCCAACCGTAGTAAGCCTTAGCAATGTCCTCTCCTACAAAGGATACTTCTTCATCGGGAAAATACGTTTTCAAGGGTTCGTATTCTCCTCCCACAGAATTTTCAGCAAGATGGTCTGCCAATGCTTGCCCTTTGACCGCCTTCTGAGTTACATAAACGATATCGAACTCGCTTAACAGTATCTGCCACTTGGCTAACTTCCCGGTTGGCATGGGCTTCTGAAAGATGTACTTCAGATGGTCCATCCTGGATATGAGGTATGTGATATAGGCACAGAAGTAATGCCTCAATTTCTGAGCGGTACAGGTCAAAGCACAGCAAGTGCGCTCTAGAAGAGAGTATCGTGCTTCGTAAGGTGTGAACTTCTTACTCAAGTAGTATATGGCTTGCTCCTTTTTTCCTGTCTCGTCATGTGTTCCCAAAACACATCCGAAAGCTCCATCCAATACGGACAAATAGAGTAGCAATGGTCTCCCAGGTTCTGGCGAGACTAGGACTGGTGGTGTGGACAGGTATTCCTTGATTTTGTCAAAAGCCTTCTGACAATCTTCGGTCCAACTCGTCTCAGCGTCTTTCCTCAACATTTTGAAGATGGGTTCACATATAACTGTGAACTGTACTATGAAGCGACTGATGTAGTTGAGGCGTCCTAGGAAGCTCATCACGTCCTTCTTACTCTTTGGTGGTGGTAACTCTTGAATAGCTTTAACTTTGGACGGGTCCAACTCGATTCCTCGGCGGTTAACAATGAATCCCAGCAGCTTTCCTGCGGGAACCCCGAATGCACATTTTGCGGGGCTCAATTTCAGATTGTACCTCCTTAGCCTGTCAAAGAATTTTCTCAATTCGCTATGTGATCTGCGGCCCTCTTGGATTTGATGATGACGTCGTCAACATACACCTCTATTTCCTTGTGTATCATATCATGGAAGATGGTTGTAATGGCTCTCATATAAGTAGCCCCAGCATTCTTTAGACCGAATGGCATCATTTTGTAGCAGTATACTCCTTACGGTGTGATGAAAGCTGTTTTCTCTGCGTCTTCTTCATCCATCCAGATTTGGTGATAACCCGCGAAACAATCTACAAAGGATTGGAGTTCATGCTTGGCGCAATTGTTGATCAGGATGTGTATATTTGGCAGTGGAAAGTCGTCCTCGGGACTTGCTCTATTTAAATCCCAATAGTCAACATACACTCTGACTTTCCCATCTTTCTTCGGAACTGGTACAATGTTGGCTAGCCAGATTGGGTACTCAACTACCCTGAGAACCTTAGCTTTGATTTGCTTAGTGACTTCCTCCTTGATTTTCAGGCTCATGTCCGGTTTGAACTTTCTGAGTTTCTGCTTTACTGGCGGACACATTGGACTGGTAGGCAACTTGTGAGCCACTATGGATGTTCTCAGACCGGTCATGTCATCATATGACCATGCAAAGATATCCTCATATTCCTTCTGGAAACGAATGTACTCTTCCTTCTCTGAAGGTGATAAGTGAATTCTTACGCGAGTCTCCTTGACGGTTTCAGCATCTCTCAAATTGATTGCTTCGATTTCGTCCAGGTTGGACTTAGGTTTGTTCTCAAAGTTCTGAACCTCCCTGACAATTTCCTCAGGTATTTCATCCTCATCTTCTGAGTCAGTATCCTTATGTCGCGTTGCCTCATTACATGTCATAGTCATCGGTTCATCAGGAAAAGTAATAATAACACCAGGGACTCGACGGGCCCGGGATGGGTGGTAGTCCAGTTCCTGAGAACAGCGCCCTTCTCCACAGTCTGAATGGTGAGGCCTTCTTCCTCCTCCTTCTCAATTATCGCACTGCAATCCATATCCCCGTCCTCTAGGAACAAATTCCTCAGCCCAGCCAAAGTTTCTTCCTCTGCAGTTCCCCATATTGTATCAGCCTGGTGAAAAGTCTGACCCAGATGTGGCACCGGTAGCTCGAGAGGGTAATAAGGACCACGCCATCGGCGACTAATCATTGTACTCCTGCTAGGTGTATGGGTATCCCAGCCCGAAAGTTGTGCTATGACGTTTCAACTGTACCGGCTTGGTAATGCCCTGGAGTTTCTTCCCAAGCCCTTTGCCGGATTCATACCCAGACCTTGCTAGTATGCTTTCTATTTTGTTACTCCACCATTTGTCTTTCTCAACTACATTGACATGTTCAATGTGGTGATAAGTTTCTCCTCCTAGCCTTCTTCTATTCTCGATAACCGGGATAGTTTGACTGGTGTAAATAGGGTTACTCCCATCTCCATGAATGATCACCTCCTGATGATTCCATTCGAACTTCACAGCCTGGTGTAGTGTGGAAGCCACGGCCCCAGCGGCATGTATCCAAGGTCGACCAACAAAAGATTGTATGTAGCTGATATGTCAAGCACTTAGAATTCGACATCGAACCAAGTTGGCCCCATCTACAGGCAAAGATTAATCTCCCCAATCGTGGCCCTTTGAGACCCATCAAAGGCTTTCACATTCATACTTCCTGCCCGTATCTCATGGAAAGCTTTGCCCAATGTTTTCAGAGTAGTCAACGGACAAATGTTGAGGCTTGAACCTCCATCTATTAGGACCCTGGCAATGAATTTGTCTTCGAACTGTACAGTGATATGCAGTGCCCGATTGTGACTTAACCCTTTAGGCGGTAATTCATCCTCGTGGAAGGTGATCTTATGACTCTCCACCACTTGCCCTACCATGTTGGCCATTTCTCCACAGGTGATATTGTTAGGCACATAAGCCTCATTTAACACCTTCATCAAAGCATTCTTATGCGCCTCTAAATTTTGCAATAGTGACAGGATGGACATCTAGACAGGGGTCTTGTTTAAATGATCGACGACGGAGTATTCCCTTGCCTGTACCTTCCTCCAAAGATCATCCGGTCCTGTTTCAATGACAGGTCGTTTAGTAACAACCTCCTTGCTAGGTCCTCCCAAATGTTCGGGTGTATAGATCCTTCCTGTTCTGGTCATTCCTTGTGTGACATCAGATTCTTCCATCTTTGCCTTTCCCTTTCGCCTAGCTTCGGTAACGTAATCCCAAGGTATGGCGTTGGAGTTGAAAGTAGGTGTGGTTGCTACTGTCACTGTGAAAGGTGTGGCCACTTCTACCTCAAATGGAACAGGTGTGGCTGCACGTGGAGCTACCTCTACCTCAAATGGAACTGATGCGGTTACCTCAACTTCGACTAACGACTGTATCTGTACCACAATAGGAGTGAGTGTGATTACGGGTTAAAGTCATCGCCTTCCCGAATAAGCCCGATTGACCCCTCAGGATCCCATTCTTCATCTGTCTCTATAACATGGACCTCATCACCCCGATGATCCGGGAGAGGATTGTTGCGGACGTTGGGCGCAACTTCCTTTGCCTGTATGACCTTGTTATCGATCAATGTCTGGATTTTATCTTTCAATGTTCGGCACTCGTCAATGGTGTGCTCCTTCATACCGGAATGATATGCATAGGTTTTGTTTGGGTTGACCCACTGAGATGAATTCTCCATTGCCACAGAAGGAATAGGGGTGACATAACCAGCAGCCTTTAATATTTCGTACAGCTGGTCGATGGGTTCAGCAATAGCGGTGTATTGTCGGGCGATTTGCGATCGAAGCTAGGTTGGGGTTTCTGGTAATTGGACGAGTTGGCGGTGAATGATAGTAGACTGGCTGGATGTCATGTGTGATAGGTGGTGGCGGGTTGAGAATATCTGGGAGATGAGGGTTGGTATGTGGGTGGAGGTGTTTGGTATGTGAGCGGAGATTTTGGGCCTTGGGCCACCATTACTGCCCCCACTTCTTTCTTCTTTGATATGCCACCTGATTGCAGTGCTTTGTTCGTGGCCTGCAGTGCCTTGAAATTTGTCACCATCCCGTTTTTGATACCCTCTTCAATCCTTTCTCCGAGTTTGATGATATCGGAGAACTTGTGATTCTCAATAACCATTAGCCTTTCATAATACTGTGGGTCCTGTGCCCTGACAAAGAACTTGTTCATTTGCTCTTCTTCTAATGCTGGTCTGACCTTGGCTGCTTCCGACCTCCGCCTAGTAGCATACTCGCAGAAAGTCTTAGTTGGCTTCTTCTTTAGGTTTTGGATATAGAAGACATCTTGTGCATTCTCCGTATTGAACCTGAACTGGTCAATAAATTCTGATGCCATGCTCACCCAATTGGCCCACTTCTTAGGGTTCTGGCTTATGTACCAGGACAGGGCATCTCCGGTAAGACTTCTCATGAAGAGCTTCATTCGGATCCTTTCATCTTTTCCGACCCCCACGAGCTTGTCACATTAAGTTCTCAGATGAACCTTGGGATCACCTGTTCCGTCAAACATTTCGAACTTGGGAGGTTTGTAACCCTCCGGCAGTTCCACATCTGGTTGTATGCATAGCTCCTCATAATTCAGACCTTCTATCCCTTTACCTCCTTCAACACCCTGAACTCGACTTGTCAATTTCTTGAGTTCCTCGGCCATGTTCTTGATGAGCGGCTCCTTCTCAGCGGATTCTGGTGTATATGAGATTGGTTGAGCGGAGTGAGGTACGGTTTCCACGTATATGGGGTTGTATTGGTGAGTGCCGGGGATTTGGGTGTAGTGGTGGTCGTTGGTTGAGTTTTGAGGGTCGGGAATGGGTTGTGGTGTGTTCTGGGGAGTATGATAGGTAGTGGTTTGTGGGTACTGGGTTGGTTGATGATGGTGTTATGGAGGAGTTGGTATTGGTAAAGGATTGGGGTTTTGAGGTGGAGCTGCATATTGATGGGGTGCGGGAGGATTTTGTGAACGTTGGTTTGGCGTATTTTGAGGAGGCGCTAGGTTATGAGCATTTTGTTGGTTAACGTCTGGGACGTTCAGAGTGAGGGAGAGGTTTGCTAAGTTGCGGACCTGCTCAAGTTCTCCTTGTAACTCCAATATCTTTTGTTCCAATCGCAAAACCAAGTCATTTTGTGCCGGAGTACTCCGACCGTCTGAACTTTCTGCATTCTCACCATTTTCTTTTCGTATACCACTCAAGTCATCCATCTTAGATTTTCCTCTGGCTTTCGTATTACTTAGAGGAGAAGGTGGAGGACCTCTAGATCTGGTGTGATATGTTGATGATGCCAGTATGTGCGAACCAACCCTAGGGGATGGGAATAATAATAAATAAAGAAAAACAAAAGGTAAACAAGTTAGTAAGGATTCTGAAAAGTTTGCAGTATTTAAACACATATTGCGGGAATGTAAATTCGCGTCCTAATTTGGGCCTCGTTGTGTCCGAGGTAGGCCTAGCGACAAATAGATTTGGAGAAATTCAGTGCCAATAATTGCCTCATTTCATTAATGTAAAGATAGACGACCCAAAACGACACTATATAAGATAAGTCACTAATGTCACTTGGCCTTATTACATTTGAAAAGCAAGTAAACCTAATCTACTTGGTCCAAGAAGGACCTTCTCCAGGCTGGATGCTCTTGTCGATCAGATCCCCTAGTTCGCACAGGTTCAGCAGTAAGAATGCCCTTGCCTAATGTCCTCCTTCGTTTCCTTCAGCGTTCTGGCAATCGGTGACTCTCTTCCTCATTTTCCCTTTCAATTCCATCAGACTGTACTCCAGATATTCCAACCTTTCACTAGATTTAACAGCTTTCTCTTTCCATTCATTGATCATTTCCATGTCGGCCTTGTGTTGTTCCATATGCTCGACTTCAGACTCGCGAACTCTTTTGCGCAATTTGTTATACTTTACCTGTGCTTCGGCAACTTCGTCTATGACCCTGTTTCCTGGACCAACCCTTGGCTCGAAAATTCCCCCTATGTTATCATCCAACCATGAAGGGTAAAAGTACACGTGACCGGCGTGATACAGATCCGGCTCGATGGTGTCTTCTCCATGATAATCTTCAAGTTCCACATGTGATGTGCTTCATTTTTATATGGAATGGCGTCACCTTGAAAATCAGCTACGAAGTGACTCATTTTGGTGACTCACGGTATGACCTGCTTCCTGTCTGCCTGTCTCATAACCCTGAGGGGAGCATAAGGGTATATGCCCCTTAACCCGATCAGTACCAAGTGTGGAACATCCCTAGATCAGATGATGAACTCGTCGGTAGGGAACCACTCGAACATCCATTGAACCTGGTCCTCGGTCAGATTGTTGAAAAACTGTACCCATTCTATAGCATCTTTTGGTTGAGCAAACATGTCTGGGATATAGGCCATTTTCCTGGGATGATGGAAGGCTATATGATCATTCCACGGACTTTGCAGAAATTCCTGACGGTATTGACCTTTTTGGAGATGTTCTAATAGCCAAACTTGCAGCAGCAGAATGCAACCTTCGAAGTATTTGTACCCTTTCTGGCAGCGCTCTAAGGCCCGGTACATATCTGCAATGATCATAGGGACAATGGTATATGTCTGCCCCTCGATCCCGTCCATTAAAGTTTTGGCCACCATGGCCAGCCTGGTGTGGATTCTGTCTCCTTGGATTGGGAACACTAGAATACCCAAGAAACACACGATGTACACAAAGACCCTGCGGTGAATCCAACCAAAGGAGGTGATGGAGAATTCATCATCGAAAATACGGTAAGACCTGCTGTGACCGTATCGTTCATAGAGGAAGTCGAAGGGTATGCAGGAGTTTTTCAGGCACTCCAAGTCATCATTCTTCTTTAACCCCATCATCTTAAGAAATCCCCTAATGGTGCGATTTTTAGGTGCCAATAAACCAGGGCTATCCCGAGGCAGCCCAGCAAATCCCCCTATTTCTTCCAAGAGAGGAGTCATTTCTATGTCTCCGAAGCGGAACATAACCCTTTCTTTATCCCAGAACATCGTAGCAGCTTCGATTAACATTTTGTTCGACTGGAGGTCCAACAAAGAAGGCAAATTTCCTAAGACACTTTTCACATGATTTTGGTCAATTGATGGAAGATCCCTCCACCGATCTAGCAATGGTGATGGTATATTACTGACCATATCGAAACGGCTGACTTCGTGCCTTATTTTCTACAAAACAAATATGGTTAGGCCATTTACCCCTCCAGATCCGACTATTTATACAACAATGATTAGCATATTGGCACTTAATTCTCCAAAATTAATGCACACAATCGTGATGGCGTCCGTTGGGATTATGGGAAACCCGATGGACTTTTGGATGAGGCTTGTCTTAAAGGGTTATTATGCGGACAACATATTAACCCAGCTAGGTTTGACCATGAAGCATGTACAATTAATCGGAGTAAGGTTTCTAGGGGGGTCTAGATT
Source organism: Nicotiana attenuata (assembly GCF_001879085.1). Taxonomy (NCBI): domain Eukaryota; kingdom Viridiplantae; phylum Streptophyta; class Magnoliopsida; order Solanales; family Solanaceae; genus Nicotiana; species Nicotiana attenuata. The sequence continues at coordinate 131,782 of NW_017671139.1, read as the reverse complement.
GGTACCCTCAAGTGGACAACTCGAGGGGGAAAGGCACGGAATCGTCGACTGCACCGCTAATTGACTAGTTTTATCGCAAATATGCCTTTCCGAATTTAATGGGTGATATATATAGGAAGAGCGCAAACACTCATCAAGCGTTGCTATGGGATTGATTACGCACGAGTGGAATATGATGTTGAGCATGATTTATGCAACAATAAATAGCACGTTATCATGTATTTGCACGTTTGAAAATGATAAATGCGGCATTTAATAATTGAAAGATAGTTAAGAAAGAAAACAAAGAGGCAAGTCAGTTTCTGCAGTAAAGGAAATCATAAATGCTTAAAAAATGGTAATTAATTCAAATAAGGGGGGAAGGGAAAGGGTGCACATGTGTTAACAGGATAAAGCATGTTCAAGACTAAATTTTGATTGGTTTGCCAGTTATAGTAGTTATGACGGGCTTGTCGGCCAGCTTTATATTGATGTTTAGTCAGCATTCACAATTGTGTTGCAATGTGGCCCATGGACAAAGTATGACATTATATGTTCAGAGTCCCTTGGTACGCAAGGATAGGTGAGGCACCGGGTGCCGGTCTTGCCCCCAGTTTCGGGGCGTGACATCTACATCCACAACTATTGAGTTAAAAACTCCTTTTGTGGTATGGTCTGGTTTGCCTGTTGATTATTCAAATTTAAGGATATTTGGTTGTCCTGCTTATGCTCATGTGAGGGATTAAAAACTTGAGCCGAGGGCAAAGAAGTGCATATTTCTAGGGTATCCAACATGAGTGAAAGATTATAGGTTGTGGTGCACAGTTCAAAAGACTCCAGGGCTAATTATCAGTAGGGATGTAATATTCAATGAATCTACCTCACTGGACAGTCAGAGGGAGAAGGCAATAGCAGAAACATATTGTGGTGTCAGTTACCACCTAGAGCTAGAAATTGAATCTCCACTAGCTCAGCCCAGCAATTCTAAAGTAGAGGAAGTGGAGGAGATGCAAAATATTGATCAAGATGATAATGTTAATGACCTGCGCAACAGTAACCATATAGAATTGAAACAGGCAGAGGAAGAGAGTGATCAACCGACCATAAAGGTTTGCAAATGTAAATGACGGTAATTTTCCTAGATATACAAGTTTTATGATAATTGCTTTGTCAATTACCAAGACCATTGATGTGCTTAAGCCTAATAGCTATAAAAAAGCTATTTCTAGTCCAAAAGAAGATCAATGGGTGGTGCTATGGGTAAAGAGATTGAGTCTCTTCATAAGAATCAGACACAGATGCTTGTTTCATTGCCAAAGAGACCGAAGGTACTAGGCTGCAAATGGATTTTAAAAGAAAATAGGGCAATCCGGGGGTTGAAGCATCAAGGTCCAAGGAAAGATTGGTATCTAAAGGTTTTACACAGAGGGAGGGAATATATTATAATGAAGTGTTCTCTCCGGTGGTAAAACATAGCGCTATCAGGTTCTTACTGGCTTTGGTGGCTCTTTGTGACTTAGAGCTAGAGCAGTTAGATGTGAAAATTGCATTCTTGCATGGTGAGTTGGATGAGAGGATTTATATAAGTCAACTTGAGGGATTCATTACTCAGGATAAGACAAGTCATGTTTGCTTGCCTAAGAAATCTTTATATGGTCTGAAATAGTCGCCTAGGCAGTAGTATAAAAGATTTGATACATTCATGATCCAAAATATCTTTTCTCGAAGTGCATATGATAGTAGTGTGTATTACAAAAAGCTTGAATATGGTTCTCGTGTTTATCTGTTGTTATATGTGTATGGCATGCTTATTGCTGCTAAAAGCATGTCACATATTATCCGATTAAAGAAGCAGCTAGGAGAGGAGTTTGAGATGAAGGATGGGTGCTGCAAAGAAGATACTGGGGATGGAGATTACTCGAGATAGAAGGGTTGGAAAGCTGATGTTGTCTCAAGGTCCTATATAGAGAAGGTCCTCAAGAGATTTAGTATGACAGTTGCTAAATCTGTGTTTGTTCCTTTTGCTTCCCGTTTCAAGTTGTCTGCAGACATGTCACCAAAAACAGACGAGGAGATGGAGCAGATGTCTATTGTTCCATATTCGAGTGTTGTAGGTAACATTATATATATTATGGTTTGCACTCGCCCTAACATTTCATATGATGTTAGTGTTGTGAGTAGATACATGACGTGTCCTGGTAAAGAACATTGGTAGGCGATGAAGTGGATCTTGAGATACTTGAACGGTATTGCAAATGTAGGCTTGACTTTTTACAATGACAAGTTGAGTGAATCCATAGTTGGCAATGTCGATTCTGATTATGCAGGGGACTTGGATAAGAGAATATCTCTGATAAGTTATGTTTTTACTCTTTCTGGTAGTGTCATCAGTTGGAAGGCGACTTTGCAGTATGTTGTTGCTTTGTCTACCACATAAGCTGAGTATATGGCAATTACGGAAGCAGTGAAAAAAGGATATTTGGCTACAAGGCTTGGTAAGTGATCTTGGACTAGCTCAGAAGAAGACGCAAGTATTTTGTGACAGTTAGAGTGCCAATCATCTTACTAAGAATCAGATATTTCATGAGCGAACAAAGCATATTGAAGTCAGACATCACTTTATTCGAGACATTACATCAAAATGGGTTATTAATGTGGAGAAAGTGTCTATGCATGATAATCCAACTGATATGATGACCAAGGCAGTCCCGGCCAACAAGTTTAGGCATTGCCTAGACTTGATTGGTGTGTGCAGTACTCAGTAGAACTCACGAGGGTTGAGGTCAAGGTAGAGAGACGTTGTTCCTATTGATGAAGAGAATTTAAGCCAAGGGAAAGATTTGTTATTTGTGGCTTGAATTATTTCCGTGTATTTTTAGGAAATCCATAATCTCTATAAGTTTGGGAAAACTCATTGTCCTTATAGATTTGGGAAAGGAAAACCTGTTGTCCTTTTCAAATTGAAAAACCTTTCTCTTATAGTTTTGGGCACTATTTAGGATCTATATATACGGATTGTAGTTGGGGATTCTAGAGATTTTATTGTACTTTTCTTTTCATTCATAGTGAAAAACTCTCTCCACTTCTGGCCCAAGGATTAGGCTTAGCAGAACCTTGTTAAATTCTTGTGTTGATTTTTCTTCTCTATTTGCGTTGTGTGTGATTGTGTGCTCGTTAACCGTCGATCTTCCGCAATAACATAAAACCTAAGTAATGATATCTTCTATTTGATTTTGATCAAAATACCATTTCAGATTCAAAAAATATATAAGAATTTAATAGATCTTGACATATGAATATGGAAGAACAAAGATATTGACGCATTTGAATGACACTTGATAAGAAAGTGATGATATAACCCATTATTTAAAATAAATAAAAATGAATGCACTTCATAGTTCTTTTAGATATTACATCCCATGAGAGGATCTCAAAAATTTCTAGATATTTTTTAAAGAAAATTTTATATAAAGTCTTAAAAGTACATATAAAAATTATATGTTTATATGTCTGTTTGGTTCGAGTTTTTTTACTCAATACCAAACCAAATCAAACCAAACCTAATCGGATAATCGATTTGGTGCGATTTTTCGGTTCGATTTAACACCCCTAACATATACTCTTTTAGCACATTCATCCGTTGATCACTTCGCCTCCTTCAACAATTTATACGCACTCACATAAAAATAATACAAGCACACAAGGTACCTATATTTATCATTCTTTAATTATTTTTTTCCTATTAAATCACCATAGCACCACCTACTAATAGGTAACAACATCCAAAACAAAATTACATAAGACATGTGACAAAGGGACAAACTAAAGTTTTTACTATCCACTAAAACCGCACTTCTGTTTCAATTCAAGAATACTCCTTCAACGATAAAAGATGGACGAACACAAAAATAAAAAGTCTATCAAAGATGTAATATGACTAAAGTTTAATTCTCGTTCTTTAGATCTATTTTTGGGACTTTAAAAGAGAGAAAGAAGAAAAAAGATATTTTTTTATATTAGTCTATTTATTAAATGAAAATTATCAATTCATGCTCGTTAAGGGCATGTACATTATCCAACTTGTTATGTCGAGGAAGAGGCAAACCCGAAAATAAAGAAGATAAAGAACACCAAATTTTAACGTGGAAAACTCTTCAAATCGAAGGTAAAAATCACGGGATCACAAAGATCCAAAAAACTCCACTATAACAATAAGAGGGTTATAAAGTTTTTCAAATTGGCTACACAACAAGTGTCAAACACGGAGCAACAATAGCAACAACTAATCAAATGAAGAAAGAGGAGAATCTACAAAAACAAAGCTGATGTTCGAGGCTCTAAATTAGAAGCTACGGGCCTCCAAATCCGATCTCCACCGTTGAAATCAAAGAACAAGATGTTTCGAGCAATCAGTCAAAATTACAGCCCGATCCAACGGTTAACGAATCAGAAAATGTGATTTGAAGTTGGATGGTCGGAATAAAAATCTGCAGCAAACAAATACTTTTCTTCTTCTTCTCCCTTGATGAAAGCTCTCTCAAAAACCATTCTTATGTGCTTAAGTCTTTCAAATACTTGTACCAATGAGCATGAAATGATTCTCCAAGGTTGTCCTATTTATAGATCATGAGTGGTGCTTTCTCGTAAAGCCAAAATCCACTCAAAATAGGAATAAACACTGAATCCAATTCCGAATAGGAATGGAAACCAAAAGAGGATAGGATTAGGCCATTGGGCCTTTGACTGGACAACATGGGCATGTGCCCAACAAACTCCCCCTCCAGCCAAGGGGCCAAATGTGTCTTCAAGTAGAGGAACTATTGACAGGCTTCATGCCTGCCAATTTTCTGCAAAATGCATGCTTATCTGCAAGCTTAACTACGAAGTCCTCAGGCTGCTCCATATAAATCTCCTCATTTAAATCACCTTGAAGAAAAGCAGTCTTGACATCCATCTGCTCAACTTCTAAATCTAGACTTGCAGCTAAGCCTAGAACCACACGAATAGAAGACATCTTCACAACAGGGGAGAAAATTTCATCAAAGCCAACTCCCTTCTTTTGGCCAAAACCTTTAACAACTAACCTCTCCTTGTACCTAGGCGCAGAGGTATGGTTATCTTGCTTTATTCTGAATATCCATTTGTTAGATAAATCTCTCTTACCTTTCGGCAATTTCACTAACTCATATGTGCCATTCTCATGGAGTGACTTCATCTCATCTTCCATGGCTTCTATCCACTAATCTTTGTGAGTATCTTGCATGGCTTCATCATAGCTCTCAGGTTCTCCCATGTCAGTCAAAAGTACATACTCATAAGAAGGATAGCGCATGGATTTTTGCTTCTCCCTTCTAGATCTTCTAAGAGAGGTTTTAGGAGCATTCGAAGTAGTTACCTGAGCAGGAGTTGGTTGTTGATCAACCACAACTTCATCAACTGGAGCATCCATAACATCTACACCATGATGGTCATTTTGATCTTGATCGCTATCTTCATCATTGTCTTGGGTTCCTTCATTTGCAATAGGTGCCTTAGCAATAGAAACTGGATCACTATCAACTAAGCTCTCATTACTCTGAGAATCTATCTTCTCAACTTTGTCAATATCTTCAATAGTCTGGTCTTCAAAGAATATTGCATCACGACTTCTAATAAGTTTATTGTCAACTGGATCATAAAAACGATACCCAAATTCATCTTGACCACAACCGATAAAGATGCACTGCTTAGTTTTGACATCCAGTTTCGATCTCTCATCTTTAGGAACATGCACACAAGCTTTACACCCAAAAACTCTCAGGTAATCATAAGAAATATCTTTGGCAAACCAAACACTGTCTGGGACATAACCATCCAAAGCAACAGTAGGAGACAAATTGATAGCATAGGCAACAGTGTTAAGTGCTTCCGCCGAAAATGTATTTGGAAGTTTAGCCTCCGAAAGCAGGCATCTAACTCTTTCAACTAGAGTTCTATTCATCCTGTCTGCCAAACCATTCAATTGAGGCGTCTTGGGCGGAGTTTCTTAATGACGAATTCCTTGTTCCTTGCAATAGTTATCAAAGGGACCACAATATTCACCACCATTGTCAGTGTGAATACATTTTAATTTCTTCCTTATCCGTCTCTCAGCTAAGGCTTGAAATTCCTTAAACACACTAAGTGCTTGATCTTTAGATTTTAAAGGATACACCTAGAGCTTACAAGAATGATCATCAATGAAGGTCACAAAGTAAAGTGCACCACCTTTTGACTTTACTTTAAAAGGACCACACAAATCATAGTGTACTAGCTCCAATAAATCAGGTTTTCTTGAGGGAGGATGGCTATGAAAGGAAACCCTTTTCTGTTTTCCATCTAAACAATGCATACACCTTTTCAGCTTTGCTTGTTTCACTCCAGAAAGAAAACTTTTCTTAGCCAAACACGTAATCCCCCTCTCACTCATATGACTCAGTCTTTGGTGCCACAATTCTGATAAAGTATCACTTTCCACCAGATTTATGGAGTCATTAAGAATAGAGCCCTGTGTCACATATAATTGACCAGACTTGACTCCTCGAGCCACTACTAACGAGCCCTTGGTGAGCTTCCATTGGCCATTAAAGAGGCCATTATGATAACCTTAATCTTCCTGCGGAGATCAAATTAAAGGGAAAGTCTTGAGCATGCTTGACATCTTGAAGAACTAACGTTGAACCATTATTAGTTTTCAAACAAACTGTGCCAACACCAAACACCTTAACTTCACTGGCATTGCCCATCTTTAACACTCCAGAATCAACATGAGTATAAGATGAGAAAAAATCTTTTCTTGGTGTGACATGTGAGGTAGCTCCAGAATCTACTATCCAGCTCATCTCATGGGATACCAAATTGATGACGTTTTCATCATAAGCAAAAAGAAGGTCATCTTAAACAATACCAACAACATTGTTCTCGTTATTTTCATCTTTCTTTCCTTCTCTAATGTCTTGATTCAACTTGCGGCAAAACCTTTTGATGTGTCCTTTCTTGCCACAGTGGTTGCATGTAATATTATAGTATTTGGACCTTGACTTACTTCTACTTTTACCTCTATTCCTTGAGCCTCTTGTTCTATCTCCCCCGGTCTTGTGTAACCAAGATATCTGCTTGTGAGGATGAACCCTGAGATTTTCTCCTTACTTCCTCGTTCAACATACCACTCTTGGCATATTACATGGTCATCTTACCTCCAGGAGCTGAATTTGTCAAAGAAACATGAAGAGTTTCCCAAGAGTCTGGCAGAGTATTAAGAAGCCAAAGTCCTTATATATCATCATCAAAATTAACTCACATTCCAGACAGGAGATCAAGGACACCTTGAAAATCATTTATGTGATCAAGCATAGGGCTGCCTTCCTTGTATTTAAAGGTCATCAATTGCTTTAGCAGGAACAACTTGTTGTTCCCAGTTTTTGAAGCATAAAGAATCTCTAGCTTTTCCCACAATGATCTCGTATGTGTCTCGTTCACAATATGGCTGCGATCATTATCTTCAACCCATTGTCGTATATATCGACATACTTGTTGGTGCTCGAAATCCCAATCTTCATCAGATATACTCTCGGGTTTATGAGCTGAAAAACTGGGTAGATGCATCTTCTTCACGAACAACAAATCTTTCATCTTGCTTCTCCAAACATTATAATTTCTCCCATTTAAACATACTATCTTGCTCATATTCGCCTCCATTCCGTAACAACCCGGATAAATAACTAAGGCTCTGATACCACTGTTATGTCGAGGAAGAGGCAAACCCGAAAATAAAAAAGATAAAGAACACCAAATTTTAACGTGGAAAACCTTTCAAATCGAAGGTAAAAACCACGGAATCACAAAGATCCCAAAAGCTCCTCTATAACAATAAGAGGGTTACAAAAGTTCTCCAAATTGGCTACACACAAACACGGAGCAACAATAGCAACAACTAATCGATTGAAGAAAGAGGAGAATCTACAAAAATGAAGCTGATGTTCGAGGCTCGAATCAGATGCTACAAGCCACCAAATCCGATCTCCACCGTTCAAACCAAAGACCAAGATATTACGAACACTCAGTCAAAATTTCAGCCCGATCCAACGGTTAACGAATTGGAAACGTGATTTGAAGTTGTCTGATCGGAATAAAAATCTGCAGCAAATAAATACTTTTCTTCTCTCTTCTCACTTGATGAAAGCTCTCTCAAAAACCATTCTTATATGCTTAAGTTTTTCAAAGACTTGTACCAATGAGCATGGAATGATTCTCCAAGGTTGTCCTATTTATAAATCATGAGTGGTGCTTTCTCGTAAAGCCAAAACCCACTCAAAATAGGAATAAACACTGAATCCAATTCCGAATAGGAATGAAAACCAAAAGAGGATAGGATTAGGCCATTGGGCCTTAGACTGGACAACATTGGTGTGTGCCCAACACAACTTACTTAAAGCAATGTCCCATAAACTCGGTTGATGATTAGAGGTGTTTAAAACACTTATTTTGTATAAATTCAGATATCTATTTGAAATACCGTGAAGTCGGGAGTCTAGAAACACGATTTCGTACTAAGGATCCGTTTGGACATATATTCCCAAATATTTTTTGAAAAAGTTGATTTGACCGAAGTTTGATGTGAAGTTGAAAATGTGTTTGGATATGAATTTTGGAACAAGTTTTGACATGTTAAAAAGTCATTTTTTTAGTTAAAAAGTTCTAAATGGTCATGATTTAGCTCAAAAAGAGGCCTTAAGTTATATTTTTGTTTTGAAGTTTTGATTTAAAAAATTTTCAAAAACTAGATTAATCCTATAAACAAACACATAATTGTTATAAATATATATTATATTATGGATGTTCATCTCCGTTATGGATAATATTACCCCCGGTAGAAGATTATCTATATCTGGTACAGTAGCAGCTTACAAGCAACTTACAAGCAGCTTGCAGTAGCAGCTTACAAGAAGCTTACACAGCAGCTTGCAGTAGCAGTTTACACACCAGCTTGCAGTAGCAGCTTACAAGCAGCTTATACAGCAGCTTGCAGTAGCAGCTTACCGTAGCAGCTTACACAGCAGCTTGCAGTAGCAGCTTACACAACAACTTCCTTTCTTCTATAAATAGAGGAGATTTCAGTTCATTATGTACATCAGTTTGAAGTTGAATAATAAATCTCTCTCTCTCTACTTGTCTTCGGTTTCTTTACTTCAAAGTCTTTATTTTATAACACGTTATCAGCACGAGACTCTACCATTTTGAGCACTTACTTCGAATTTAATTTCTATTTTAGTGTTCATCTCCGATGTAAGGCGACGCTCTTACATCCGTGGTTAGATCTTGTTCATTCCGAGCATCATAAGACAGATTATATCCTTGAGGTGGTGAGCTGTTCTTCTTGGCGGTAGAGATGTGGATATCACTTACGTCTGGAGTGGCCAAATTTGTGTAAAGTAACTTGAGTCTTTTGCTTATATTTTAATATCTTTATCATCGCCTGCTTGGCTATGTGTTACGTACACAATACCTATTTTGGTATTTATTTTCATCCTTATTATCTTAATAAAGGATTACAAAGTGGATACATTGTTAGATCCACTTAAACTCCAGCAGAGTTTTCAAGAAATATACAACCACCAGAAGTGGTTATGTTTCATATATCTCATTGTAACTAAATTTTGGTAACCACCAGAAGTGGTATACGCCTATGACCACCAGAAGTGATAATTTAGGCTTTCTATGGTTACAATTGAAGATAAGCTAGAGAAAATTTCTCTATATTACTTGCATGCCTCGATTTGCTCCTGAAGTAGCATTATCTTAAAAGAGGTTGAAGCATTACACGATTTGGTGTGATTAATGCATGTTCAGATAATTATGTTCCGTTCCCTGAAGGATGAGAACTTTTGATAAATATTAATCTATTCCCTGAAGTGAATGTGACAATATTAATAAAGCTCGTAAATATGAACACGCTTTTGATGTAAATATATAAAATTCAACTCCAGAAGAGGTAATATGATTGAAATAATATATACTCATTTTTTCGTATTTTAAATTTGCTCCTGAAGAAGTAACACAATTGAAATTTTCTCCTGAAGCAGGAAAATATTATGAAACTGTGTCTTTCTGTGCATAAATAAAATAATAAGCTATTCAAAGTTATTTTTGAAGCATATTTTCATTCCCTGGAGTGAATGAAGAAATACCACAACTCACCTCCTGAAGAAGTAGAATAACAAAGGATATAAATCTTGTTTTTGTGGCATAAAAATCATTGTCGCACGTACCCATTGTACGTAAAATATCTTAAATTTTTTTATTAAATATCATTCCAAGGCAAAAGTATTCTTGTAGAATGCTTTCTACTACAACCACATTAATATGTTATGGTTAGTTATCGAGTTCCCCGAAGGAAATAATAACTCATGTATCTTTCCCTGAAGGATGTAATGACTATGTAGTTACCGCTTTGATATAAAATATTCAGATGTTAATGGCGTTTCTCCCTGAAGGAGATATTTGTCACAAAGTTGGTGGTAAAAATACCGGAATTCTTAATTTCTTACATTTATAAATTTAGAATTGTCTTTATATTGTTCATTTGATTATGATTTTCTCTCATGACACCAGAAGTGTCTGAGCAATATTTGGTAGTACAAAATTATCAAAAGCTCTTGAAGAGCTAACTGTTTGTCTAGAAGACACATGACACCAGTAGTGTCCGATTAATATAAGATTGTGGATAATAAATGAAGGCTCTCGAAGAGCTTATATACAAATATGTCATTCATATTATATGATTATGATCAAAACATATGTTGTAGTAAACCTGAAGTTTACTAATACAAATGACAATCATACTGAGACTACAAATGATTGAAAGATTGAAAATCTTCATGTTTCCACAATCATAGGGGGTAAATATGAATGTGAGAAGTTACCCGCCTTATTCTTCAATTTGTACTACATCATATATCACAGTAAACCAGAAGTTTACTAATGCAAAAGTAGCTACAGTATATCAAAAATTTACTTATACAAAAGTAGCCACAGTAAACCAGAAGTTTATTAATGCAAAAGTTTGTGCCATATTAAACCAGAAGTTTACTAAGAGATAGCACATGTCATGATAAACTTGAAGTTTTCATTTGCCATTTTTAAATGAGTTATTTGAGAATTCTGATAAGCATATACTGAAGAACCAGAAGATTCTTCAAGAATTCTCTTGTGCTGCTTGTTCTCATAATAAATTGATTATACCGGCTAAAGTTGGGACTAAACCCCTGAATTCTGAAATATATAAAAGGTGAATATGGGCCCATTCACCTATCATGTGAACCACTTATAGATGCATATATAAGATGGTTACATGTATGTTTATTGTCAATCTGCAGTTTGGCATTTGAGATTGCTTTTCTCAATTAAGAGCATAACTTTCAGATTATGAAATCAAGACAGTTCATCTTGATAATGCTGGTTTATATCCAAGCTGGTTTATCATTGAATACCTCCTACTAATGGTTAAACTATTACTTATGAGAACAAAGCTTCATATGTTGGTCTAAGATATTCTAAATTGCATACAGCAACACTTGTATGCATCAGACCAACAATATATGATAAAGTCCTCTCCTACATAATGTTTTGGATCAGAAATCAAATATTTTTTCTATCTTTTGATGTGTGGTTTATGATTAATTTTTCTACCACAATACACAAAGATATGTTTCCCAAAGAAGATTGGGGATATATGTTAGTTTTTCTAACATTTGGGGGATGGAATAAACAGCTGAAAATATGCTATATGAATCGAATTATCATTAATATGATCCTCACTTAGAAGATAATCCAAGTCAAATGCCAGAAGCATTTGCTGATCCAAAATTTAATATCATATTTCAGCTGCAAATGCTCCTATTAAAATTAAAGTCCCTGAAGTATAGAGTTTACTGTACGCATAAATCGTGGTAGACCAATCGGTTCCAAAGGTAACAATCCTTGAAAATGATAGGAGCAAATGATCAAAATGATCATAATAAGGAGGAAATAAGCTCTAGAAGAGCCAACGACATAATATTTTATGAAACTCCAGAAGAAGTTCAGGTACCTGAAAATAAAGAAAGTAATGAGATCTCAACAAGTTATGTCACTTAGGAACCGATACAAAATGATCGTCGACGATATATTTGATACAATATAGTGCACAATATTGCAAAAGATTGTGAGGATCGGACCCGTAGTCCAGGCACCTGGAGATGTCATGCCATTTAAATGCAAGGCATAACCTATATGACTCATTTGATTAAGTGTATATGAAGATCCCTGAAGGATTTAAAATGCTTGAAGCATATAATTCAAAGTCTCAGAAAATGTACTCAATCAAATTATAAAGATCTTTGTACGGTTTAAAGCAATCTGGGCATATGTGGTATTATCGCCTCAGTATTTACTGAAAGAAGGTTATGTAAGTGATGTCATTTGTCCATGTAGTTTTTATAATGAAAATGTCATCAGAATTTGTTATATTTGCAGTTTATGTTGATGACATAAATCTTGTTGGAACTCCAGAAGAGCTCCAAAAGGCAATTGAATATCTTAAGAAAGAATTTGAGATCTTGTAAAGACAAAACTTTGTCTTGGTCTGCAAATTGACATTTAGCAGACAAGATCTTTATCCATCAATCTGCCTATACATAAAGGGTCTTAAAACGCTTTTACATGGACAAAAGCGTACCCATTGAGTACACCAATGGTTGTTCGATCACTTGAAGTGGATAAGGATTTGTTCCGACCTCCAGAGGAGGATGAGGAACTCCTTGGTCCCGAAGTACCCTATCTCAGTGCAATTGATGCACTAATGTATCTTGCTAATGCTACAAGGCCTGACATAGCATTTTTTGTTAATTTACTAGCAAGATATAGTTCTTCTCCTACACAGATTAAGGATCCGTTCTTACCTCTAGAAGAGGATGATGAACTCCTTGGTCCTGATATACCCAAGTTTCCGCACTGTACTCTTTTGCCCTTGCTCAGGTTTTTTCCCACTGGGTTTTTCCTGGTAAGGTTTTTAATGAGGCAGCTTGCAATGTATATTATTAGTATACTCTTTTTCCTTGACTAGGATTTTTTTCCCACGAGGTTTTTCCTAGTAAGGTTTTAACGAGGCACATAATAATGAACATTCAAGGGGGAGTGTTTTGAAAATATTATTGTGGATGTCCATTTATTACTCCGCTGTAGATAATCTTCCTGAAGAAGATTATCCATTTAGTACTCCATTGAAGGTTTCTACAAGTAGCTGATGCAAGCAAGTTGCAAGCAACTCAATGAAATGATTTGTAGCAGCTTCTTGGTTTGATGAGATTAATTTAAATCGATCTGAAATAGTGGTGGATAATATTCTCTACAAATTCAACTTTTGAGAAGATGTATACAAGATTGGAATGCGGAGACTCGAATATTTGAAACAAGGTTTTCATCAGGGGGAGTAAAATACGTGATGCACTCTTTTTTCCTTACTAAGATTTTTTCCCACGGGGTTTTCCTTACAGGTTTTTAATGAGGCACCTAGCAATGCGTATTACGAAATATGTGTACTCTTTTTCCTTCACTAGGATTTTTTCCACGGGATTTTTCCTAAAGTTTTTAATGAGGCACATTATCCTTTAATGAACATCCAAGGGAGAGTGTTATAAATATATATTATATTATGGATGTTCATCTCCGTTATGGATAATATTACCCCCGGTAGAAGATTATCTATATATGGTACAGTAGCAGCTTACAAGCAACTTACAAGCAGCTTGCAGTAGCAGCTTACAAGAAGCTTACACAGCAGCTTGCAGTAGCAGCTTACACAGCAGCTTGCAGTAGCAGCTTACACAGCAGCTTGCAGTAGCAGCTTACACAACAACTTCCTTTCTTCTATAAATAGAGGAGATTTTAGTTCATTATGTACATCAGTTTGAAGTTGAATAATAAATCTCTCTCTCTCTCTCTCTCTCTCTCTCTACTTGTCTTCGGTTTCTTTACTTTAAAGTCTTTATTTTATAACAATAATAAATTTTGTTTTTGAAAAAAACTTTTAAAACTTATGGCCAAACGCTACTAATAGCCTGTTTGGTTAAGCTGCAAAAATCAACTTATTTTGAGAATTGTTTCTTCTTAAAAGTGTTTTTCTCAAAAGTACTTTTAGGGAGAAGCAATTTGTGTTTGATTAATTAATTTAAAAAGCACTTATGAGTAGCAATTAGTGTTTGGCCAAGCTTTTAAAAACTGCTACTAAGTGTATTTTTCTCAGTAGTGCTTCTCAAAAAAGTGTTTAGGAGACAAACTACTTTTTTCTGCTTTTCCAAAGTTACTTCTGCTTCTCTTCAAAAGTTTTTTGTTTCTTCCAAAAGCTTGGCCAAAAACCTTAATTTTTAGAAAAAAATATTTTTGGCAAAAAAAAAAAAAAAAATTACTAAACATGCAAGAACTTGTGCGGTGGTGCCTATTTGACTATTTGTCTTTTTCCAAAAGAGGTTCTTGGGTTGGGTAGTTGCCATTTAGCACAAAACGAGAAGATGAAAAAGAATAAATAAAAAGGCAAAAAAGAAGAAGCAGTGAAAAACAAGGTAAAAATAGAAGAAGAAAATATCAGGAATAGCAGTGAATCGAGAGAGCGCAGAATGTCGTCGGAACCACCGCCGTTCCAAGAAGCTTCACGTTGTGATGTCTGCAGTTGCAGCTTCAACACTTTCCGGCGACGGGTACGTAATTCTTTCCGACATTCTCATCTTATTATTTCTCTGTCACAACAGTTTGATCTGATGACTCAAGTTTTTGCAATTTTAGTAATTTGATTTCTGCGTAGCAGATTAGTTTTTCAGCCGATACTCATCTTTCAATCATGGTGGATTTCTTTTCTTGGGCAAAAAAGCTGAGTTATTCCCTTTTCAGCAATAAGAGCTTCTTCTTTAGCTTCTGACGCACTGTGATGACTGATGAATAGGTCAATGAAATGATCGGTTTGGGAACTTATAATAATTGCTATAATGAAAGTTCTGTAATGTACCCAATTTACCAGCATATTGAGACAGTTACGAGTATTAATAATCAGCTTGTCAAAATGCATTTTCCCAACCAAGAAGAAAGGGCGGATCAGCAAGGAGAACTGCAGGGAAGTTGGGGCTATACTTTTACGATTACTATTACTTTAGGGCGCACTTATTAATAAGAAAAGGGAATGTGGAATTGAATTATGTTCTCGTTTTGTAGTTGAGTTCAAGAGACAAGATCAGTAAGTTGCTAAAAGGATAGTGTTGAAGTGACCTTTATTTTCTTTCTAGGGACATTGGATCTCATTGGTTAGTTGAAGTCTTCAAGGGTAAGATTGTTATTGTTAGGCGAGGAGTTACCTTTGAATGTAGAAAATGAAGGTCAAGGGCACTGGAAGAGTTTCAAAAGGCTGTATGGACATCCTCTACAACATCATGAGTACCTACGCCTCTCCAAACAAGTTGTTCTCTACTATATGAATCCTCATTGACCATGTCGCTCGTTTAAGCTCATCTTAGTTCAATATAACATGTGCCTTGGTGAGCACGTCCTAATGATGTATTGTATTATGATGATTCAACATAAATTGGATAGTTTTATGGTGGCTACCAACCTATCACAACCCTCCTCCTCTATCCAAGCTTGGGACCTGCAATGTACGCAAGCTCATGCAGGCAGAGTTGCTGTATGGATATAAAATGCCAAAAATTAGGTTGAAGCTGGAATTGCTAGCAGTAACTCTAGTACATTGACACAACAAAAGCTATCTTAGAAGCCAATTCACAGCTCCATCCCTTATAATTGAAAGAGCAGTAGCCATCGTGATTTTTGTTCATTTGACAAGTTGGACCTAAATGAATCCTTATAAAGAAAAAGGTGGACCTAAATGAATGGCTCATGATCCACCAAACCCATAAGATTGAGGTCAACTTATAGGACTGCATTTCCATGTCTCTGTATCCCCTATTTTCAGTTCCATGCTTAGCAGATAAGTAGACTACTATGAAGAAGGTCATCCGGTCTACAACAAGAAAAGAGGGAAGTGCCATGGATGTTGTGAATATCTCTGCCTACAGCTGTATTGTTAATGGGCTCAAATTTCTTCAAGTGAAAATCCCCTAACGTTAGCAACTATAACTATATGCTCTTTTGCTTGTGGTTCATGCATTAATTTAGCATCTGAAGTTACAAAGATCTAAAATATTATGCATGTCAAGTTCTCTGGTTTGTAATTTGACTTGATATTCTGTTTTTGGTAATTCCTATCTTTCTGTTCCTGTTAGACCTAGTGATTTCTTTTTTACTCCTTCGCCATGTCGTCCCTATTTTGAAGCATTTTCTTATCACCTGCTCAATTAACCTGCAGGGACTTAGCAATGTTTCAGCTATTAGTTTAAATTAGTTCAGATATTGTATTTACTTTCTAATCCAAAAAGACAAAAGAAACGAAAACCTAGTTCCTGATATTGTATCTGACTGCCTTCATCCTTGGGATTGTTTCTATAGCACCACTGCAGATGTTGCGGCCGAACATTATGTGCTGAACATTCAGCAAATCAGATGGTGAGTTCTATTTGTTATATGCAGCTTTTCTTAAGCATCTTTTATGTTTTTTGGTTGGCTTACCTTTTTGCTTATGCGCAAAAATTATTTCAGGCCTTGCCACAATTTGGTCTTCACTCAAGTGTTAGAGTTTGTGCAGATTGTTTTAATAACTCCTCGCGGTAAATTTCTGCCACTATGACTAATGTAATATCTTGTACTTCTCAATATTGAAGGCAAAAAATCTTTTAGTTTGCCAAATTCTGGAAGTGAGAGATGCTTTGATGCAAAGTCATGGGAAATTTACTCTTGAAATTCCATCTTCTCTCCCCCAATTCAATCATGTTCTCCAATTTTTCAATCATTAAGAATTTGTTTAGGAAGCAATATTATGCTCACATTAGTTCGTGGGTGATTGGTGACTAGTAAATGAAACACTAGAAATCTGCTACGCTTAAGTTAAGATAACACTTAAATTTGATTATCAAAACTAAAAAAAGATTAATAAAGAAAAAACAGTTACAGATGTTGAAGCCTTTATTGGTGCATCATTGTGAGAATAGAATCTAGTGACAGTAGTATCTGTTCTTACACTGTCAAAGAATGTAAAGAGTCGGAAACCATCTGACGAGTTGCTTGCAGTACCATCTGTATGAAGCACTTGGACTTGGGAAATAACAGGAACGGGAAAGTTTTGGGAAGTATGCCTTCTTGGCTCTACTTGGTTAAAGATTGATCTAAGGATCATCATATTTCCGTACTGCAATATGTTACAAGGGTATATTTTTGTCATCTTTGAGGTGTGAGGCCATTGATTTATTCATCTGTACCTCATTGAATTTTTTATGAGATTGAAAGGTTGTTCGGATATATCTGTTGTTGATAGTCTGAGGTGAAAATTATCTTCCTAAATACAGCATGCGCTTGTTCTCCTTATTCATCATTTAGTACAATTCCTAATTACAATCATCTTTATTCTGCTTGAGGAAACTAAAAAGTCTTACAACCTTTTACTAACTCATCTTAGTAGACCCATTGGAGATGGCATGGTAGCTTCTTCAGATGAAGTCAGTGCCCTGAAAGATTCATTTTCAGCTTTAGATGTCGGTGCCGTTGCAGATATCAAAACTGAAGATACTGTCAAGCAAACTCCTGCGGTAGACATCGCAGAATGCAAATGTGGGATGCCTTTGTGTATATGTCAAGTGACAGCTACACCAACAACATCCATCACTCCACAGGAAAGGACATATTTACTGGCCTTCAAATGCTTTTTGAGCAAATGGCATTCCCTTACATTTTCTTTTGATTCCAGCAGAGCAAAACTATGCCAAATTCAATAGTAAACACAAATCCAAAGCCAAAGAAGGAAAATAGAATTCCAACAAGTAGAGGTTCAACGTCAAACAACAAGCAAGGGTATGTATATGATGTATCTAGTTGTCCTTTTGGAAAAATATGTCCAATCTTTTTTCTTCAAAAACAGATTTGCTTTTCTTTATAGCCGTTGTAACTGTGTGAGATTGAGCCAAGTTATGTTATTCGTCCTAGAAGCACTGCCATTAAATGTGTCATTGAAGCAACAGTCGCTTGGGACTGGCTCAAATAGACTCAATAGATAAAGACGTGTGTATGTCAAGGAAGACAATAGATCTAATGAGAAAGAAAATATTACTACCCTCCATGAAGGAAACTTTACCTATATATTAAACATTAGGAAAACTAAATAAACCTGAGTTTTGACCTTCTCAATGTACTTAATTCTTCTATTCTAACCCTTAAAAGGCAAGTAACCATGCTCTTCGAAAATTCCCATGCCTACTAATTGGATACTAAAGGTTCAACATTCACCTTAAAACTTGCCATAAAAAACAGGACATTCATGGACAAATGGAGTAAAAGATTTCATTTTAAATGCTCTTCACAAGAAAACATTAGCTGCATTTTTGTTCGAGTCGTTACTTCTTTTAGTGACTCTTTCGGTTGTTGGTTTCCAATTGATTTAGGATGTAGTTTTTCTTTAATAAGTGAAGTCTTGATTGACTAATGTAGAATCCTTGTTTTGTCGGAACTAGAATTTTGGTTTGTCATTTTGGAAAACGGTAGGTGCTTGGGATGTCGTTTTTGTATAATCACTGGTGCTCTAGCATGTAGTCAACCTCTTACTATGTGATGTGTATCTCTTTTGACTCTTAAATTCTTCTAAATAACTCAGAGTGCTTGTTTGGTTCAAGGAATTGATAAAGCAGATAGGTCATCCCTAAAGGAATTATCCTCGAATTGTGTGCTTTATTTGTGCAGCATAAAGCTTCAAAATACATGTCGTAGTCTATTTATCCCTCTTGATGCTTGGTTGTATCAGATAAAGGCATGAGTAAAAGTAGAATTCATCAGAATATTCATTAATTATAATCAGCGAACAACAACACCTATGTCTCGGTCGCCAACAGGTTGATGTCGGTTATGTGTTTCGTTAATTTTCTCAATAGTCCTTTGTAATCCTAAATTTAATATAGTTAATATATTTGTTTTGAGGTTTTATATATAACAACTATATAACTCAATTTAAACCGACTCATTAATGTTAAATACTACTTGCTCCATTCCAATTTTTGTGTTTCATTTGTTTAAGCCACGGATATTAAGGTAAGAATTGGAGTTCTATTATATTTAAGCTAAAGGGGTCGCATAGTGCGTCAAATGCTTTGCGGCTAATACGGTGGTTAGAATAGTGTGGGCATATGCTGCCACAGTTTCGCCTTGCATTTTCCAAAGAGGCCATTTCCATGTATCGAACCTACGACCAATAGGTCGCACTGGAGCTACTCGACTGTTAGGCCAAAACTTGCCCACTATTATATTTAAATAGAAGTGGGTTCAAATTTTGAGATGAAGAGAACTTTAGATGTTGTGCTTTGCTTTAGCCGAAGGTCTATCAGAAACAACCTCTCCAACAAGCTCTCCACGTTCACAAGGTAGGGGTAAGGCTGCATACACACTATCCTCTCTAGACCCCAGTAAGGCTGCGTACACACTATCCTCTCTAGACCCCACTTGTGGGATTACGCCGGTTGTTGTTGTTGTCGAGAGAACTTTAGACATTGTTTAGAATGACTTGGATTCTAAAGTGTCTTTTTGGTACTAGATAATGAAAAGGTTTAAGAAGTGTCGCAGAAAGTCGCTTTATGAGAACGTGGACAAAAATATACTCGAACAAATGGTGGGAGTAATTAACATTTAAATAGCAATTTTAAATGCATATTTAGTGCCATGAATCATTTTTAGTGAACTTGCATGAAAGATTAGCGAAATAAAGTAAAATAAAGCACCCAAGAGTGTTTGCCTAGTGGTCAATAAAGTGGGGAACCATGAAGTCTCAAGTTCAAATTCCAGTGGAGACAAACCTGCTAGGTGATTTCTTCTCATCTGCCCAAACCTTGGTGGACAATGTTACCTTGTACCTGTTCTGGTGGGAGGCAGCAGGTACCCGATGAAATTAGTTGAGGTATGCGCAATTTGGCCCGGCCATCAGCGTCGTCAAAACAACAGCACAACACAAGTGGGGGTTGGCTATATGAATTCTCACTTCTATTTAAGCTCAACTTATGTCATCATACTACCACATCCAAAAAAAATAAAAAAAATTGCTTGAAGGTATTATTGTAGCTTGTGAAATCAAATCAAGGCCATGTTGGTGTTTTAGACTCTTCTATGATGAGGCTTTCTTGGCTGGATAGTTCATTCCACCTTCCCTCATGGTTAAATAGTCTCATTTTTTTTAGCGCCGCAATCACTGTATGAGTTACTCCATTTTGTAATAAAACTCCATGGAGTTTGATTGGTATTCTTTGTAGAGTGAATTGTGTATAAGCCCCAGAAAACTTTTTCCGCCAAAGTTCTAGAGAAAGTTCCAAATATAAAGTCACTTTAACATATAACTATCAAAATTATTGCCTCCCTTCTTTTGAGTCTCTAAACAAGTGAGAAGTTGTTTTCTGTTCAACTTTTGTTATTTTCTATTTAAACCAGAAAAGAGGAAGGAGAATTTATTCGCAGACTTCCCTTTAAATTTTCCCACTTTCACTTTCTTATTTTCCTTTTTCTACCTTTAACTTAAGTTAATTTATAAGAAGTTTTGTTCAAAATCCAGAACCTTTGGTGCTCTCCCATATTTTACCTGCGTAGACCTACAAATTTAATAACAGAACTAAGTAAGCAAATCTTTTGCAGTACAACTTTCAGTACTGGTCCAGCTACCAGCTGCAGTATGGAGACAATGTCAGCGGATTACGAAGTCAGTGGGGAGGTATTGTTTTTAACCTTGTTTTTCCAGTGGTGACCTTGAATTTCTCATAGGGAGTAGATCTTCAGATTAGGTTAAGTAGGCTGGTTTTTGGGGAAATTGAAACTTTGTAGGAAGGTCTAGGTAAAGAAGCAGGGAAGCACAAAATTTGACTCCTAGTCATTTCAGTGTTTGATGCCAAATGATTTATCAACCGTTTAGTTACATGGAACACAAGGTAACTGCAAAAACATAGAAAACAATTGACAAAATGGGTCTTAGATAGTAGCGAAGCTTATTGGGAACATAGTATCGTAAACGCACCTTAACATTGCTAGATTGTGAACAGTAGATTGTGTGCTTGAGAGAGTCAAGATTTTCTCCTTCATTTTCCCTTAAATGATAGGTTGTGCGGGCCAATTTTTGTGTAGGGTTTAAGAGAAGCAATAAAAAATGGTGATGTCGGTGCGGCAAAGAAGCTCCTAAGTCAGGTAATGTTTACCCTCTCTCTCTCTCTCTCTCTCTCTCTCTCTCTCTCTCTCTCTCTCTCTCTCTCTCTCTCTCTGTCTCTGTCTCTTGATAAGATAGGGTAGTTTACTTTCTTTCTCTTGTATTTCAATATGGCATTTTTCAGGCTTACTTTTTTATCTCAATTTTATCAGGGAGTTGATGCAAATTACCTTGACAAGCAAGGATCATCATTGTTACATCTGGTACTCTTTATCTTATATTCAACTAGATGATTGTACAATTAGCATATAATATCTCTATTTTAGAGGGTGACAATTATAATTGACATTGCTAATGTAGGCGGCGGTATTCAATCGAACTGAAATAGCATTTTCCCTCATGGAGAGTGGTGCTAGTTTGTACTGCAAAAATTCACAAGGTAAAAGGATATCTAAAGCATAGAACTCTTTTAGTCTAGTTGGAGCTGCAAAATAGCATCCAGAGTGCTATAATAGAGGAAATGAGGTTAAAGTAGTTGTTTCTATATTTTTTAAAGAGCATCATTTAAACCAATATTTGATCTGTTCCTGTTAAAAGTGTATACTTTGTCATGCTGTTTATTGTGCGATTCTGGTTCCTGTGAGTTCGTTGGTCCAACCCCAGTTGGCGCACAGGTTCGGGACTTGGGGAATGCAAATGATCTGGTTCTTAACAATAAAATCTTTTGGTGAATTTGTTTGTCATTCCGATGATCATTTCTATCTATTGCTGTTGATTTTCAATAAGGTGAAACACCACTGGATTGTGCTCCTGCCACATTGCAATTCAAGATGAAAAAGAAGATGGAAGAGAGTGGGCAGTAACTTCTCATCCGAAAGCAACACTTCTCCAAATCAGGCTACAAGAAGTTCAAAGAAGGGTGATCTCTAATCTATTTGTGTGTCATATCTTTGTACCCTAGCAAACGGCTAAAATAAGATGTCAGCAGTTTCAAGGAAGTAATCTCTGTCCTTTTTATGTGTGTCATATATTTGTACCTACGCAATAGTCGACTCAGTTTCAGTTTCTTGGTTAATCTCGTATTGACGTTACCTTAAGTTTACGACTTCTGGGAGTGGTTCTTTCCAAAATTATCCTCCACCTACCATATCAAGATTTTCTAGTTTTCTCATTCTCTTTCTTTTTCTTTTTGTGCTTTTGCCTTTTCTCTTGTGGGATTACACTGCGTTGTTGCCTTTTCCCTATGCGCAATTGTGCATTTCAATTGTTGCAAGATGAAAAAGAGCACAGGTGAAAGACCATAGGCATTGTGGTCGTTTTAATGAATAAACACTTGCATAATTTGTCTCAGTTACCTATGAGTTATCCCTTTAAAACAAAATGTAATTGTATGGCTTATTTACCGTGTTGTAGTAACTACCCGTTGCTTGTAAATAAGACCCAGTTGATCTGGATAGTTATGGTCTAGTTTTAAATTGGAGGTTGTGAAATTGAATGACGCTCAGCAACGAGATATCATGGCCTTCAAGAGTTTTGAGCTATTTGCATACTTTTGAATATCTACTAAATTCAGATGGTTAGCTAAGGCCTAAGTTTAAGATTGTCCTCTATTCAATTCTCTATTAGGAATGGCCCTGTATGCAATAATTAACACCTAACAGATCTTTCTAAATTTCTCTGTCACTAGATCTCCCATATTGCCACATCAAATATTAGAATATCTATGTGATTGTACTTTCATGAAAAAGCAAAGATACATTTGCTTTTGGTAAAATATATAGACGGGGGAATGCACAAATACCTGATTTTGGGGCAATGATTTGAATTGTACTCTTAAGTTTGAATTTTTTTTTTTGGCATACACAACTCAAATGTATGTGACTGAAGTAGCATAATCCGTGTCAAGATTAGGAAATTCAGTGGCAGGTTAAGGAAAGAGGAAGAAATGAAATGAAATAGGAAAGTGACACTAGGGTTTGGATAGAAGGGGATTAGTTTAGTTGATAAGACAGGACACGTGGCACAACGAGATAAAAGAAAGTGAAGGCACGTGGGAGATCTTAATCATAAAGATCAGACGGATGAGGTGCAATATCAAAACTAGTTAGAGATCAACGGTTGTGATTAGAAGAGCTGAGAATAAATAACAACTCCAACTAGGAGCTAAGGCAGTTATGGTATCCGATATTTTCCTTTCTCAGCTGCTCTCTTCTTTCCCGATTCTCTTTTCTCCTTCTTCTTCTTTCTTGATAACGTCCAAATCCACTCTTCAAAGATTAAGTGTATACCGTCGCATGGAATATAATTTACCCAACTATGAGTTGGGGTCGAATCCCAAAGGGAACAATATGCAGGTGATTAGGGAAGTAAGAGGATTATCGTTTTTTATGCTAAGCAAAACACTAATAGGGTTTTTGAGGGCGGAAATGTAAACTAACCTCGAAAGCAAGTAAAATGAACAATGACTACAAGCATGGATACAAGAGGAATGACATTGAAGTCCAATTTATTTCACGATTTTACAAATATGAGCTAGTTTATGTTAATTAGCCTAGAATATCAATTCTATATTAGCTTCTTCCGAAGACTAACAAGACTTCTTAATTGAATTATCCTTAATAAAATTAAGTGAATTAAGTACAGCCGAATATGGCTACAAGTAGTTCAATTTTATCCCTAGATAGAATCTATAAAATAAGGGTTCACGCCTCAAGTTCTTGTTAATTAATCTTTTCCAACCCTAAGTTTGCCTTTTCTAAGATCAATTTGAAGTTAATGGGCGAGTCCTAGGATTAGCTAATCCCTTTGTAAACATTAAAGAACAAGAATAATTAAAGAAACAACTAACTCACTTCATAATTAATAAAAATTATTCAATACATAAGCATAACAAGAGATTTAATTTAAACTTTAATAATTAATATTTCCACAAACATAATTCAAGTAATGGAATTAAAAAACTACACACTTAGATATTCAATATAGAACAAGAAATTGAAGAAATGAGTAAAAAAGTTAAGAAAATCTCATCCAAAATCTTCAAATCTTCAACTCCCAAGTGTGGTATAAGAACCCTAGCTCTCCAAAACTTATATTTCTTGCGAAAGATATGTTTTTAAGAAGTTATGCCAAGTTTTATATGGGTTTGAGATCAAGAAAATGTGAAATATCGAATATGTCCATGTCAGCCCGTGGCTCGCATTTGCGAAGAAAGGCTCGCATTTGCGAACTTAAACTTTGCTTTGGACCATCGCAATCGCGACACAAAGGTTCACATTTGCGAACTTGGCCTTTACTGTTATCTATCACAATTGTGATACATATGTCCGCATTTGCGACCCTTGACTTCTTCTCTCACCTTCGCTATTGTGATCCAAGGGTCTTCATTTGTGAACTTTGGCTGGTCTGGTGACTTCAAATTTGTGAGCCTCTCTTCGCATTTGCGAACTTTGACTAGTCTGGTTGACTTCGCAAACGCGAAACTCAGTTAGCATTTGCGACATCTGAAGGTTGTTTTTTCAGATTTTTTCCTTTACTCTTTTTTGCTCAATTCCACTTCATTTGACCTCTATTCTCTTCATGACCCATTGTATCTGAAATAATAGCAATACATACCATAAATAGCCTCATTTTATAAATAAAAGATATAAAAATCAAACCAAAGAGACTAGATTAAGTGGTAAAATGTCACGACACAAAACAACCAACCGGTCGTGATGACGCCTAACTCACTTGCTATGCAAGTCGAACATAACAAAAATGGAACATAATAACGGAATTAACGGGAATAATATAAATCCAAAGCCAACTGACATGAATAACTGTGTCAATATATAAAATCCCCCAAAATTGATAATACAGAGTCATGAGCTCTAAGTAGGGGTACAAAGTCTGAAAATACTAAATAAAAATAATGTCTTAATAATAACAACAACAACTGAAATGGAAAGAGACACCAAAGACTGCGATCAAAATACAGCTCTACCTCGTCTCTCAACAAACTCACAACAACAATCACAGTGGCTCTCGGCTCGGCCCAACACCTAGATTTGCACAATTAAGTGCAGAGTGTAGTATGAGTATAACCAACCCCATGTACTCAACAAGTATCATAACTAACCTCGACGAGGTAATAGAGACCAGAATTATCAATGATACTCCCTAATAACCTGCTCAGTTCATAAATTTCACAAGTACGCATCAATAATATCATTAAATCATGAAAACACAAATAAAGTCATATCGACAAGAGATAAAGTGCCGAGCTCTGTATCAATTAACAACCTTGCATATAGAGAATATATGCACATATAATAAGTATACAACCAAGGAAAATTACAAGTGGAGAAGAAATACAATAATCAAATACTGATCAATGTTTCCTCATACCGCGTGTACACCATCAAGAGAGAAACATGAGAGGTGACCCTAGGGGATGGATCCTTATCTACACGTTGCACGGATAACTCACGTGCCATATATATCAACCACATGGACAAACTCATGTGCTATCATAGCTCAACCGCACGGATAACTCACGTGCTACTAGCCCAGTCCACATCACACAAAAAGCAGATATACAAGATTACTTGCACATGAACAATAGATATCAAATTACATATTCATAGACTAGTATAAGTGGCATGCTAAGGCGTATGCATGTGCGAAGTGTGCTACCATAGCTCAAATTAGGCTATTATACCACGAAAGTAGCAATTATCATGTTCAATCAGAAGATTAATCTATATGTAACCTCAAACATGATTCAAATACCTCACAAAGGGTTACAAACATAAGAAGCATAATAGCATGAAACTTAGCAATCAATTCAAGACATATCATAGCCTAAGCACCACCCCGAGCAGAATAATACCCCGGTACATGCATATGACTCAACACATCACATGTGCGCCATCCATAGCATGTAGCCATCACTAACTCAGGCAACTAGTGTCTCAACCAAGTTTATTTAAGATGCTTACCTCAAATAAGCCAAATCAATACTTTAGAAATCCCTTCCCTCGTGAATCGGTCTCCGAACGACTCGAATCTAGCTAAAATAACTTAATAGAATCAATATAAGCCATAGGAAATAACCCCAAACAATAACGCTATGATCTTGATACAAATACACAAAGTCAACCAAAAATTCAACCCCGGACACGTACCCTGGAACCCGACAAAACTCACAAATGTCGAACACCCATTCCAATACGAGTCCAAATATATGTGTTTTGTCTAAATCCAACCTCAAATCGACCCCCAAATCACCAATTTTCACCTTTAAATCATATAATCTAGGTGTAATAATCCATGAGAAATCAATATCTAACATCAAAATCAAGTAGAGTTTACTTACCCTTCAATTTGTAGTGAAAAATCCTCCAAAATCACCCCTAGTCGAGCTCCAAAACTCCAAATAATGAGAAATACATAAACCCTCGAATAATATATTTTGTCCAACAGTTCCGCATTTGCAGACCAAAATCCCGCTTCTGCGGTATAGCATCTGCGGGAATCACTTAACTCCCAACCATCCACTTTTGCGGACCTCTCATCGCACCTACTCATCCGCTTCTGCGGAAAGACCTTTGCTTCTACACAAGCGCATCTCTGCTAAACCAGCTGCTTTTGCTGTCCCAGCCTTCCTTCGCATCTGCGGCCCCAGGTCCACTTCTGCGGACTCGCACCTGTGGTAAGACCCTCGTAGGTGCGATAACACTATAACAGGTGTGCCAAATAACATGGACATGATTCGAAAATCATATGAAACATACCCGAGACCCCAGAACCCCATCCAGACACACCAACTAGTCCCTAAACATCATACGGACCTACTCTAGGCCTCAAATCACATAAAATAACATCAAAATCACGAATCGCACCTCAATTCAAGCCTAAGGAACTAATCTCCCTTCCAACTTTCCAAAACTCATGTCGAACCACATCTAACCAACTTGGAGTGACCTCAAATTTTTGCACACAAGTTCCAAATGATAAAACAAACCTATTCCAACTCTCATAACCAAAATCTAAATATGATATCACTAAAGTCAGTTCCTGGTCAAATGTATGAACCTTTCAAACCTTCAACTTTTCAACTTTCAACAATTAACGATAAATCAACCTAGGAACCGCCAAATCCAAATCCAAACATACACCTTCTAAGTCTAAAATCACCATACGAACCTATCGGAACTATCAAAATACCATTCCGGGATCGTTCGCATAAAGTCAAACTCTGGTCAACCTTCACAACTTGAGCTTCCAACCTCAAAACTAAGTGCCCCAATTCAATCCCAAACTTCTCCGAAACAAACCAACTGTCGCTGCAAATTAGTTAACGACAAATACATATGTAAAGCATCAAATAGGGAAAACATGGCTAAAATACTCAAAATGACCGGCCGGGTCGTTACATTCTCCCTCTCTTAAACAAACGTTCATCCTCGAACAAGTTTAGAGTCATACCTGAAATGCCAAAAAGGTGAGGATATCTTCTCCGCATATCATGCTCAGTCTCCCAAGTCGCATCCTCGATCGGTTGACCCCTCCAATTAACCTTTACAGAAGCAATATTCTTCGACCTCGGCTTGTGAAACTGCCTATACAAAATGGCCACTGGCTCCTCCTCATAAGTCAAATCCTTGTCCAACTACGCCGAGCTAAAATCTAACACATGTGACGGATCCTCATAGTACTCCCGGAGCATGGAAACATGAAGCACTGAATGAACTCCTGATAAGCTAGGTGACAAGGCAAGTCAGTAAACCACCTCACCAACCCTCTCCAAGACCTCAAATGGACCAATATACCGAGGTATCAACTTGACCTTCTTCTCAAACCTTATCACACCCTTCATGGGAGAAAATATGAGTAGAACCTTCTCACCCATCATGAAAGACACATCACGAACCTTCCTATCAGCATAACTCTTCTGCTTGGACTACACTATAGGAAGTCACTCCTGAATCAATTTTACCTTCTCTAAAGCATCACAAACCAGATCAGCGACCAACAACCTAGCCTGCCCAGTCTCAAACCAATCAACGGAGAATGACATCACCTCCCATATAAGGCCTCATACGGAGCCATCTGAATACTCGACTGATAGTTGTAGTTGTAGGCAAACTCTGCTAATGGCAAAACTGATCCCACTGGCCCATAAAATCAATGACACGGGCTCGTAACATGTCCTTCAAGATATGAATAGTATGCTCTGGCTTCCCGTCCGTTTGGGGATGGAATGTTGTACTCAGCTCGACCTATGTGCCCAACTCATGCTGCACTGCTCTTCAAAAATGCGATGTGAACTGAGTGCCTCGATCCGAGATAATCGACACAGGCACCCCATGAAGGAGAACAATGTCTTGAAGGTAAATCCGAGCCAGCTGATCTGAAATATAAGTATTCATGACTGGACTGAAGTATGCAAACTTGGTCAGTCTTTCCATAATGACCTACACCGCATAAAATCTCCTCAAGGTCCATGGCAACCCAACCATAAAATCCATAGTGAAACGCTCCCACTTTCACTCCGGTATATCTAGCCTATGAAGCAAACCACCAGGTCTCTGATGCTCATACTTAACATGCTGATAGTTCAAACACCAAGCAACAAACTCAACAATATCCTTCTTCATCCTTCGCCACCAATAATGCTGCCTCAAATTACGGTACATCTTCGCGGCACCCAGATAAATAAAATACCATGAACTATGGGCCTCCTCAAGAATCAACTCTCTCAAACCATCCATATTAGGAACACATATCCGACCTTGAAGCCTTAATACCCTATCATCACCAGTAGTCACCTCCTTAGCATCACCGTGCTGCATCGTGTCCCTAAGAACAAACAAGTGGGGATCATCATACTAGCGCGCCTTGATGCGCTCAAACAAGGACGACCGTGATACAACACAAGCAAGAACCATGTTAGGCTCCAAAATATCCAACCATACAAACCTGTTGGCCAACGCCTGAACATCCAAAGCTAACGGTCTCTCCTTAGCTGGAATAAAAGCAAGCTCCCCATGTTCTCCTCCTTCCTACTTAAGGCGTTGGCCTCTATATTGGCCTTTCCCGGATGATAAAAAATGGTAGTATCATAGTCTTTCAATAGCTCTAATCACTTGTGTTGCCTCAAGTTCAAATCCTTCTTCCTGAATAGATGCTGGAGACTCTTATGATCCGTGAACACCTTGCAAGACACGCCGTAAAGATAATGACTCTAAATCTTGAGCGCATGAACAATGGTTGCTAGCTCTAAATCGTACACTGGGTAGTTCTTCTCATGGAGCTTCAACTGACGCGAAGCATAAGCTATCACTCTACCATCCTGTATCTAAACACATCCAATGCCAGCCCTTGAATCATCACAATAAATTGTATAAGAACCCGATCCCCAAGGCAAAACCAGAACTGGAGCTATAGTCAAGGCAGTCTTAATCTTCTAAAAGCTCTCCCCATACTAATCAGGCCACCTGAGTGGGACACCTTTCTGAGTCAACCTAGTCAGTGGGGCGGCGATTGATGAAAACCCCTCCATAAAATGGAGATAATACCCAGCCAACCCTAGGGAACTCCGGATCTCTGTAGCGGTAGAAGGTCGGGACCAACCCTGAACTGCCTCAATCTTCTTCGGACCCACCTTAATTCCCTCAATAGACACCATGTGACCTAAGAAGCCACCGAGTCCAACCAAAACTCACACTTGGAGCATATAGTTTCTTCTCTCTCAAAGTTTGGAGCACAATCCTCAAGTGCAACTCATGCTCCTCCCGACTACTCGAATATATCATCAATAAACATAATGATAAAGGAATCCAGATAAGGCTGAAATACGATATTTATCAAGTGCATGAAAGTTGTTGGGGGCATTAGCCACCCTAAAAGACATCACCTAGAACTCATAATGTCCACAACGGGTCCTGAGAGCTGTCTTAGTAATATCTGAAGCCCTGATCTTTAACTGATAGTACCCCGATATCAGGTCAATCTTCGGGAATACCTTAGAACCTTGAAGTTGATCAAATAAATCATCAATAGATGGTAGTGGATACTTGTTCTTGATAGTAACCTTTTTCAACTGCTTGTAGTCAATGCACATCCTCATAGAACCATCTTTCTTCTTCACAAATAGTACCTGTGCACCCCAATGTGTCACACTAGGCCTGATGAAACCCTTATCAAGCAATTCCTGTAACTGTTCCTTCAACTCCTCCAACTCCGCTGGTGCCATGCGATATGGTAGAATAAAGATGGGTTGAGTGCCCGACAACAAACTAATACTAAAATCAATATTCCTGTCGGGCGGCATGCCCGACAAGTCTGTAAGAAATATATATGAGAACTCCCTCACTACCGAGATTGACTCAACAGTAGGAGTATCAGCACTCACATATCTCACGAAGCCCAAATATGCCAAACACCCCTTCTCAACCATCTGTTGAGCCTTCAAAAATGAAATCACTCTACTAAGAGTGTGACCAATAGAACCCTTCCACTCAGCCTCGGCAACCCTCGGCATACCCAATGTCACAATCTTAGTGTGACAATCAAGAATAGCATGGTACATAGATAACCAATCCATACCTAAAATCGCCTCAAAATAAACCATGCTGAGAAATAAAAGATCAACTCTAGTCATATAACCCCCAATAGCAACCACACAAGACCGATATACATGATCCACCATAATAGAATCACCCACCGGTGTAGATACATGAACATGAATATCAAGAGAATCACGAGGCGTATCCAAATAACGGGTAAAATATGATGACTGATAAGAATAAGTTGAACCATGGTCAAATAATACTGAAGCATCCCTGTGGCACAATAAACCAATATTTGTGATCACGACATCGGAAGCAGCTACGTCGGGCCTAGATGGAAATGCATAGCAACTGACCTGTCAACCCCCTCTAGGACTCTACCCGCCCGTCCTCCACCCCTAGCTAGCTGTGCAGGTGTAGTAGCAACTAGAGCGAGAACCATAACCTGAGTACCCTATTGCGGTCCACCCCTCCAAAGTCTGGGAGAATCTCATATAATGTGCCTAGTATCACCACACTCAAAACAACCCCTCTGCAGGCGTGGCTATTGATAATGAGTCTGCACCAGACAACTGGAATAACCGCTGTAGGAACCCTGTGTAGAAGGTGCACTGAACGATAGTTGTCCGATATGAGTACCCTGGGGTCCCTGGATAGCTGGAGCACTATGGGTAATCTGAAGTGTGGACTGGACTTGTCGGCTGATATGACCTCTGGCATGATGGAGCTTGCCCCCAGAGTAGGAGCCCCCAAATCCTCCAAAACTACGAGACTTCTTAGCCTCCCTATCCTCCCTCTCATGACCGCGGATACGCTCTAACCTCCTAGCAATCTCCACAACCTGATGAAATAGAGTCTCAGTCTCCAACTCATGTGACATCCCAAATCTGAGGTTTTAGGCAAGTCCCTCAATTAATCTATAAA
The DNA here is from genome assembly GCF_001879085.1 of Nicotiana attenuata. Classification (NCBI taxonomy): domain Eukaryota; kingdom Viridiplantae; phylum Streptophyta; class Magnoliopsida; order Solanales; family Solanaceae; genus Nicotiana; species Nicotiana attenuata. The sequence goes on along the minus strand of NW_017671139.1, from coordinate 100,009 downwards.
CTCTCTCTCTAACGGTGAAAACCAAAGCAGGTACATGACGAGATAACTCTGTAAACCTCATAGCATACTTAGACACAGTCATACCCCCCCAGGCGCAACTGCTCGAACTCGGTGCGCAACTCATCCCTGCTGGTCTGTGGAACAAACTCTCCCAAGAAAAGATAATAGAATTGGGACCAAGTAAGTGCTACACCAGCTGGCCAACTCGCCTCATAAGTCTGCCACCATCTATATGCCAGCCCCGTCAGCTGAAAGTAGTAAGGTCGACCCCGCTCGGCTCCACTGCACCCATAGTACACAGAATACAGTGACACGGATCCAAGAAATCCATTGCATCCTCAGAAGCCCCTCCACTGAACTGGGGATGATGGAACTTTTGAAACCTCTCCAAACTTCTCTGCCCCTCAACTGACACAACTGGACCTACCTCGGGCTGAATTGCAGCTATTGGCTGTACCGGCATAACACCTGGTGTCTGATAAGCATGAGCCGACTGCTCTGATGGACGGGCATCGGGAGTCTAGGCTCCTTCCCCAGCCTGTGAAGTAGATGGTGGAACTGGAATCAACCCTGCCTTAGCCAAAGCCCCAAACATGCTCAGGAAGTATGCCAAGGTCTCCTGAAGCCTCGACGTAGCAATAGGCTACCTAGGTGCCTGCTCAACATGCTAAGGCTCCCGATCCTCTACTGGAGCTACTGGAGGCTCCATAGTTTCCGCTCTGGCAGGTGCTCTAGTTGTAGCACGTGCCTCTCCTCGGCCTCTACCTTAGCCCCGGCCTCTCGTGACTCTAGCAGGGGGCGCTAGTGTATGATCAACCGATCCAATAGAGCGTGTCCTCTCTATATGTGAGAGAATAGAAAAACAAAGGCTCAAACTCCAAAATCAATAACCTGCACGATAAGGAATGAAAGAAGAGAAATCTTTCTAATAGTTTCGTAGCCTCTCAAAGATAAGTACAGACGTCTCTGTACCGATCCGCAAGACTCTGTCACACCTCCTTTTTCATACACCCGCAAGGGTATAAAGGAATTTTTCCAATTAAAGGACAATCGGAACGGGATTTATTATTAAGATTTCAGAGTCACCACTTGGGAGATTAACGGTGTCGCAAGTCACCGGTTGAATCCCGAACCGAGGAAATTATGACTCTGTTAACAGTCCACGAGCCAGAAATCCGGGTAAGGAATTCTGTTAACCCGGGAGAAGGTGTTAGGCATTCCCGGGTTCCGTGGTTCTAGCACGGTCGCTCAACTGTCATATTTGGCTTATTTATTTGATTTTACTACATGTCTTATCTTACGTGCTTTTTAACTTTGAACCGCTTTTATGTTATTAGTTTAAGAGAATTGCAACGTCGTGAAAACATGTCTCGAATCGTGTCACATAAATGCACCCGGGATTTTTGACACATTTCGACTTCGTTGAGATTTGGATTTGGGTCACATAAACGTGCACCCGTAATTGAGAAGGTAAGATTATTAAAACGCGCCTAAAGTGACTGCCGAGTTATTATCTTTGGGGAAGGCCGCGAAATTCGCTAAACGACCTATCCCGAAGTCTAAGTATTTTAGTATAAACATTTATCGAGGGCCCCGCAGTTTATCTATGTTTCATTTAGCGAGGCTCATCTCGTTTCATTGTTTAAAGGCCAATCTAAAAGTGGACTATGATTTTTTTGTTCTATTTTGTCTCTAGTAATAAAAGAAAAAGTCCTAATTTAACATTGTTTAAGAGTTATTATACTTGGGTCCATGAACTCATATGTAATCAAATCCTTAAGTCGTTCTGGGCCTTGAATGTAACCCACGTAAAGGGCCATTAATCAGGTCTGCCCACAGGGCAGGCCAATCGTAGGCCTGGGCTAGGTGTCTCGACTGAAAGCTGCAGGCAGCTGTTTGGGCCCAGCATTCGAATCCAGTAAGATAAATTCCATGTCCATTTATAATTCAACTTAGCTACTTCACAGACGTTCTGAAGTTCAATTCAACAATGCAATTTATTACTCGAGCTACTTGCATGTTTTTTTCTGATTTTTTATTGAGGCCCTAGATGACTACTTTTGAAAACTGAAATCTCAATCATGGAATCAAAATTCACTTACAGTATACAGAACGACTAACAACCTGATTTTAATATCCGAAGACATGCAAAAATTCCGTTTAAGTATTTACCTATTTGAACATTTGGTTGCTCAGAAGTACCATCCTTAAGACTATATTAAGCTGACAATATCAATAGTCAAATACAGCTAAAAATTTAGAAATCTGCAGCAATGCCAACTACTAACAATATTCCAGCTATTTATACTCTACCAAATATAACCTATGAACCTATGCAATACAGACACAGCGGAACAACCAACTCCTATTTCGTCTAACAACTAACATGAAACTAACTTCAATTTAGCTATTACAGCCAATCAACTAACAGATGACACTTGTAATCAATCAAAAAAAAAGTCCAAGCAGTCCCGTTACAGTCCAATTAATTACATTCAGATCAGAATTAAACCACAAATCTACCCTATAATCAACTAGCCTTACATCATAGTCCAATTTAAACTAGTTTAACAGTCCAGGCATGTTATAGCATGAGCGAGATTGGAAATAGGGCTTCATTTCACTCCAACTGAAGGTTACATCAGGGCAGATTTAAGTGTGTACCTGAAAATCAATTGCAATGAACAAAGAAGAGAATCAGCAGCAGTAACAGTTTCCAACAGCAAAATCAGTGTGAATCAACCCAGGAGATGATGTCAAATGATCCAGAGGAAATTTCACGCCAAATCAAACACAAAGACCAATCGAGACAGCTTGAATAGTACCAAACCAATCAACACAGCTTGAACAGACCAACACTTGACCCAAAATCAGCTTATATGAGTCTAATTCCACTTGAAAACAAATCAGTGAATGACTGAAACTTCAGCAGCCTAGGATCAGTCCAATTTCACTATCTAAGAGCTGAAGTTATCCTGAAATTTCTAACGGAGCAATACTTTTTTTTTGATTTTTTGAAGGTTTTCTATTGTTTTTGGGTTTTTGACTATTTGAATTTCAAATCAAATCTGGAGATTAGAGAGAAAGTTATGAAGGGGAGTTTTGGAGGCTGAAAACTCTGGGATTTCTTAGGCTGAAAGCTAAAAAAAAAACCCCTCCTCAAGGCAATTCAATGCCTATTTATAGGCAAACAAAAATGCTAGAAACTTCTATCACCTACCCTCCCCTAAATAAGACCTAAATATGCCCACATGTGACCTCCCCAGTATAATATTCCTCTTTGCTACCCTTACTCCTTCCCTGAACTAAACCAAATAATTAACTGCCCTAATTCCCTTTTTTTTCTGATTAACCAACAGACTAGTCTTAATTAACTACCATTAATCCTAAACCAATCAATCGAGCCAAATATTTCTGCCCACAACTAAAATCCAGCCAATAGACTAATCAAGACCAAAACATAATCAAACTAATCTAAAGATAAAGAAACAATTATAAGCAAAACACAACTAAAATAACAGTAAAAGTCAACAAAGAACAAACAGAAATTAAACATTAAGAAGCTGAGCCCTAAACCTCAACATGCAGAATAATGGAAAATGAGAAAGAAATTAATTAAGAAAAATGAAAACAAGAAACCTACTAATAATAGGAACTCCGGCCAGCCGCCGACATCCGAATCTTTCAAGATTTTTTACATGTAACATCCCCAACCATGTGTTTTCACAAGAAAACACCTGGTTAAGGATATTACGGTCCAAAATCACAAAGATTTTGGGTTAGGTTCTTGGCCGGAAAATTAAAAAAATCAAATTCGAACCGTTCCAGCCAGATTCGAGGAACACGGCTTGGGTATTAGGGACGAGAAGGTTAAGGCGAGTCTATGGTGTAAATTCGGGGTCATTTGGCATAGGTGACGCACTGGCCGGAAAACTTCAAACGGATATTCGAAGCTTTCTGGGTAGATTCGAGGTATAGGAACATGGGGAATGGAAAGAGGAGGTTGGGGGGAATCGATGGTGTTAATTTGGCGGTCATCGGCGTTGGTTGCGTTTCCCGCCGGCGAGGGATTCCGGCGAGGATTAGGGCTGGTACGAGGAAGACCAGTTTGGTCTTTGATTTTAATTAATCCAAACGACCGTTTAATATTTACCCTCAAAAAATCATGGGCCGTCGGATGAGAGGGAGATCAAGGGCTGGGATTACTGATGCCTCAAAACGGCGTCGTTTCGGGTGAGCTGGGGGCTGGACCGGGCGGGGGTATTGGGCCTGGGCGTGGGAAGGGAATTAATTCCCTTGGGCTGGAAGGCAACGAGCCCAATTTTGGGCAGCCTATTATTTTCTTCCCTTTCCTTATTCATTCAAATCTCTTTAATTTTTTCTCTCTTTCTATTCTTTTTCTATTTTGTAATTTTTTATAATTTTTGTTGATTTATAAAGATTGCAGAAATAAAAATAAAAATTAAACTAAACTATTTTGTGACAATTTCACAATTAAAGCAATAAAAATGCTAAAGTGAATTTTTGTCATTTTTCATATCTTATTTTAAAACAACTTAATCCCTAATTAATAGTAAAATATGAAATAAAATCCTAAATGCAGATGCATATTTTTTGTATTTTATATGAATTAACATGCACAACAAAATGCAAACAATTATCAAAAAAATGACACAAAAATGCACAAAAATTGTAAAAAATAAAGAAAAATACTTTTTAGTTCGAATTTTGTGGGAAGTAATTCATATATAGGGCAAAAAAAAAAAAAAAAAAAAAAAAAAAATTCACGATTAAGGGGTTTTGATACAGNCCTTAGGTGTATTTACGACCCTTAATTTTCTGCTAGTTTCTTTTTTCTTCTTTATTTATTCTTTTTGTTTGTTTTTCTTTGTTTTTTATTTACTTTGCTTTTGTATTCTCATTTTTATTTTTGTATTTTTTTTTTTTGTATTTTTATCTTGTATTTTTCTGATTTATAAAAATGTAAAAATCAAAACAAAGGCCTAATTAAACTATTTAACTCCTAAAATTATTTAAAATTCATATTTAAAGACAAATGCAACAATTATCAATTGAAAATGCTTAGGAACTATTTTCTTTTTTGTGATTTTGTTTAAATTTTGTTCTAAAACAAATTAATACCTAGTTACTACTAAAATTGTGAAATTATTTTTGTATTTTTAATATGAATTATCATGCAATCAATTAACACCAAATTCAACAACATCCACAAAATTGTAAAATCCTTTTATTTGAAACTTTTGGAATAATTTGCTTAGGGCAAAAATCACATGCTCACAGCTGCCCCTCTTTGCCCGGAAACACGAAGAGTTTTCGTGCAAAGACAAGTGAGCGGTAATGAGCGATTTTTGCCCGTTCGCATATTCCGTGTGAAGCAATTTTGAAAACCGTCTGACCGCACCCTGCTTCAAAGGTTGCCTACATATCCTTGGCTATAAAGGAATCAGGTCAGTGTAGTTCTGGAAGGCTTGGTAGCTGGGACTACCAGGAGCTGTGGTTTTCACTGCTGTTGCTGCTGCTACTGCTCGCTGACCTCCTTATTACACCGTGTAAAAAAAAACAAAAGAAGCTAACTTAAGCTATGAGCTATGAATTACAAAAGATCCTATCTATGTCTTCAAACTTGCTCTTTGTTGCATTGTTGTATTGTACTCTCCCTGGAGACATCCTTTTGTTGCTGCCTTGAATTGTGGTCTGAGATGTTTTGCCCTTTCTCCAGGTGGCTGCCTGACTGCTGAACTCGAATGTATTCCCCGCTCTCCAAGCGGGTTCCTAATTGCTGTGTTGGACGGTATTCCTCTGTTCTTCAGGCGGGCTCCTGATTGCTGAAACTTGAAATGTGTGCCTCTGTTCTCCAGGCGGGCTCCTGGTTGCTGACGCTTTGAAAAGTATGCCTCCGTTCTCCAGGCAGGCTCCTGACTGCTGAAACTTGTATGCCTCTGTTCTCCAGGCGGGCTCCTGACTGCTGAAACTCGAAACATATGCCTCTGTTCTCCAGGCGGGCTCCTGACTTCAGCAAAATAAACAACAAAGAAAATTTTCTGCCCCAGTTTGGTAACTGGGTACAGCATGTTTAAAAATTAAGAGCTAAAATTTGAATTGTACTTCCCTTGTTCTCCAGGTGGGCGCCTGACTGCTAAAGCTTGCAAAGTATTCCCTTGTTCTCCAGGTGGGCGCCTGACTACAACAAAACAAACAAAGAAAATATTCTGCCCCAGTTTGCACTAGGAAAATTTGGGAGTTGTTAGCAAAATATAGATCACCTAAGCTATTGATGCAATGATAAGAGTAAAACAAAAGACTTAATTGGAATGCACGATCCTGTGAGTAAAACCAAGGACATTTGACTAGCAAATTCATCAGACTAGGCCTTCTATCTTAGGAGAAAGATTCCTCAGACTAAGATTTTGATCCTAGGAGAAAGCCCACTAGACTAGGTCTTCAATCTTAGGAGAACAATTCATCAGACTAAGATTTCCTATCTTAGGAGAAAGATTCATCAGACTAAGATGTGATCCTAGGAGAAAATTCATCAGACTAGGTTCATTTTGTTATCTTAGGAGAAAGGTTCATCAGACTAAGATGTTGACTCTAGGAGAAGATTCATCAGACTAGGTCCACTTTTGTTATCTTAGGAGAAAAATTCGTCAGACTAAGATTTAGATCCTAGGAGAAAATTCATCAGACTCGGTCCACTTTTGTTATCTTAGGAGAAAGGTTCATCAGACTAAGATTTTGACTCTAGGAGAAGATTCATCAGACTAGGTCTCTTGTTATCTTAGGAGAAAGATTCATCAGACTAAGATTTTGACTCTATAAAACTCCATCAGACTAGGCCTTTTATCCTAGGAGGAAACATTGTGAAAAGTAATGGCAAAGGTCAATGATTTGAGAAACTTCCCTTTTGTCGGTTCTCCTCTTGTTCCTTTTCTTTTCTTTCCTTTCTTGTTCCCTTACTGTTGAACCAACTTTCTTGCACTGCTTTGTTCCTGTTTCCAAACAACAAAAACTTGTGAGTTTAAAATGTGGTGGTTGGTTTGTGGCCTTGAACTTCGAAGGTGGCCCATCATCCTCCATTTGTTGCATTGCATGAACGGTCATCTCCCCAATCCTCATGTCTCATAGGAATCCCGCAGCATGTCTATTGTCCCTCCTTTGTGTATATGATGTTCTTTCTTGACCACTGGCTTTAGCCTTGAGTTTATTGTTCTTTCACTTGTTACGATAACTGATTCCCCCTCGAAGATCTTGCTTGTTTATTGACTAACCACTTTCTTTGCTACCCTTGACACGGAGACTACCTCTGATCCGTTCACCAAAACACCCTCCGTCTGTTGCGTGGTTCCTAAATTGATATGTGCAAACCTTTGTGTTTCACATGGACTCCCAAGCATATTGATTGTTACCAACTCAGCGCACATGTTGTTCTTTCCTGATTTAAATCACTGGCTTTGGCCTCAAGATCTATTGTTCCTTCACTCGCCCTGATAACTTTGATTCCCACTTGAAGACCCTGCTTGTCACTGTTCAACCACCTTTTGTCAATCTTACCACAGAAAATATCTCTGAGCTGTTCACCCAACCCTTCATCTGTTGCATTGTTCATGAATTAACATATACCGAGCCTTTGTGTAATTGATGCTAAACTTTGTGTTATACCAACCCTTCATCTGTTGCATTGTTCCTAAATCAGACCCTTGTATTTCGCACGAATCCCAAAGCATGTTGATTGTGGCCAACTCAGTGTGCCTGCGGTTTTCTCCTGGCTTGACGCCTTTATGTGCACACCAGGTGCCGTGTTGTTTAATTGGAAAGCTTGGTGGCAGATTTTGATATCATTTCTCACTTGTTTTGAACAACCGACCTAGGACGAAAGAGTAAAACAACGTAGGAGGATTGGAGTAAAGGGTAANATTATTAAACTGCCGCCACCCGCCTACCCACTTATCAACTACGACCACTGCCACCACCACCACCACTACTCAACCCATCACCACCACCACCACCCCCCACCCACCACCCACCACCTCTGCCACCACCACGCCACCATCATCCTTAATCATAGCCTCTATTATCGACCATCACCACATACTATCCCCACCACTCCAACCACCATCATTCTCACCCACAATCAATACTCATCCGCCTCAACTACCACAACTGAACACCCCATCACCATCAACAACCACAGCCGGCACTGCCCATCAATATAACCTACCACCACGCACCCACCACCTTCCTCAATCACAACTACTACCACCACCCGACATTATTAACTATCACCACCCACCACCACCATCCTCAATCATAATCGCCACCACTACCAATCACTACTAGCTACTAGCATGAACCACCATCATCAACCAAAAATACCACCAACCACCGCTTGTAGTCGGCATTCACCCGTTAGCCATCACCACCAACAACTATCATATTTTAAAAAACTATATTTTTTATTGATAGAATATTAGATTAGTTAGTATTTCATTTGAATTTGATGTTTATTAATTTTAAAATAAAGATAAATTTTATACATTCAGATGTTAAAAATCAAACACTCTTAATTATTTCTATTCAGATCTTAATACACATCTTAATATATTCAGATGTGTATTCAGATTCAGATGTCTTAATCTTAATACACATCTTGATATTCAGATGCGTATTCAGATTCAGACGTCTTAATCTTAAAAAAACAAATGAGGCCTTAGTCCCTCTTTTTAAAAATCAATTTTATCTAACTAGTCCCTTAGTTATTGACTTGCTTCTCAAGTAAGTGCACCTATTTTCTGAATTTCAACTTAAAACCCCTTCTAGAAAGTCCTAGGGAATTCCATTTTCAGTTACTACAAGATTCTTATTTAGAAAAACCCATACTACCCTTGATTCAATTATGAAATTACTAATCCTGTACTAACCAAACCCCAACCCCTTAACCTTAGTTAGCAACCATGGTTAATTACCCAAAAGAAAAGAGAAATTCAGCTAAATCCAAACCACTAAATTAATAAAATCTAACTAACAATCAAATTAATCAGTAAAAATTTGGAAAACAAATCTAATTAACACTAATGTCCTAGGCTGACACTAGAAGAATCAAAATTAAACTAATATAGCAACAAAAGAGAATATTACTGATCGAACAACTGATTGAACACTTATTAAGCTAACAATTCTGTTATTTCAAACATCTATTAAACAGGGCTGCCTAAAATTAAAAGAGAATTAAACCTATACTAGTAAGAACAGCACTGAATTGAAACAAAAACACACATCACAACAAAATCAAAACAGAATTAAACTAAAAATAAAAAAAATCACTAGAACAGAATCAACAATAAAAAAACAATCAAATAAGGGGAAAACTTACTGATTCAGCCTGACTTTGAATTTTAAAAGTTCAGACGAGGTTATCAGCCTATGTTATTGTCAAACCAATAGGTTATGTTTGGGTGGCGGCGCCGCCACTGGAAACCAAAAGCGGCAGCTAGGGTTAGGGGATTTGGGGCGTTTCAGTGGGTTTTGAGAGGAAATAATGGTGGTTCGACGATGGGGAGACGGAAATGAAGCCCTGGTGTAACTTTGGGCGCCATCTGACGAACTAGGGTTTTGGGATCGACACTTTGATTCAAGATTCGAAGAAACTGGTGATGATTCGAAGGAGACTAAGGGTGGATTTGGAAAGAGGGGAACGAGGGGAGGCTGTGGTGTGTTTTTGGGGTCATTTGGAGCTTTGCCGCCGGCGGAGGCGATTTCCGGCCGGCGGCGGACGGCGGACGGCGGACGGCGGACGGCGGAGGGTGGTAGTGACATTAGGGATTCTTTGAGATGAAGTGAGAGGGGGGGTGAGGGAATCCGACCATTATATATCATAAACATCGTTAGTTCCTATCCGTTGGATGAGGAACAATCAAGGGCTGAGATCTAAAGTAGACGAAACGATGTCGTCTCACTTAATAAGGGGGCAGGCCGGGTTTGGGGTGGTAATTTGGGCCTGGACCGCGTTTTTGGACTGATGTTATTAAAATCAGCCCAAATTTGTACAACCTATTAAAATCCTCTCTTTTCAATTTTTCTTTTTATATATCTTTGCAGATTTTGTAAATGTAAAAAATGAAAATAAAGACCTGATTTAATTCCTAAAAATTGATTAAGTCCTAATTTAAAAGTAGACTCATGACAAATTCAACAATTAATAGTTAAAAATGCAAAAATGAACTAGTTTTGTTATTTTCTTCTTTGTAAAGTAACTTGATTACTAATCAATCCTAAAAAATGTGAAATTAAACCCTAAATGCAAATGCCAAGTATTTTGTATTTTTCCCTAATAAAAATGCACAAACAAAATGCAAACGATTAACATAAAATGTCACAAAAATCCACAAAATTGCAAAATAATGAAAGAAATCATTTTGTTTGAATTTCTGGGAATAATTCACATAGGGCAAAAATCACGTGCTCACAGCTGCCCCTCTTTGCTCGGAAACATGAAGAGTTTTCGTGCAAAGATAAGTGAGCGAAACGAGCAATTTTTCCCGTTTGAATATTCCGTATGAAGCATTTTTGAAAAAGTGTCTGACCGAACCCTGCTTCAAAGGTTGCCTACATATCCTTGGCTAAAAAGGAATCAGGTCAGTGTAGTTCGGAAAGGTTTGGTAGCTGGGACTACCAGGAGCTGTGATTTCACTGCTGTTGCTGCTGCTACTACTCGCTGACCTCCTTATTACACCGTGTCAAAATAAGAAGAAGCTAGCCTAATCTATGAATTACAAAAAGGTCCTATCTATGTCTTCAAACTTGCTCTTGTGTTGCCTTGAACTTGTATTCTTCCGATGGAATCCTTGTTGTTGCCTTGCATTATGATCGGAGATGTTTTGCCATTCCTCCGAGTGATGCTTGATTGCTGAAATTTGAAATATATGCCTCTATTCTCCAGGCGGGCTCCTGATTGTTGACGCTTGAAAAGTATTCCCTTATTCTCCAGGTGGGCTCCTGACTGCAACGCTTGGAAAGTATTCCCTTGTTCTCCAGGTGGGCTCCTGACTGCAACAAAACAAACAAAGAAAATTTTCTGCCCCAGTTTGGTGGCTGGGTACAACATGTTATCAAATATTAAAATTAAAAGCTAAAATTTGAATTGTACTTCCCTTGTTCTCCAGGTGGGCGCCTGATTGCTGAAGCTTGAAAAGTATTCCCTTGTTCTCCAGGTGGGCTCCTGACTGCAACAAAATAAACAAACAAAGAAAACTTTCTGCCCCAGTTTGGCAACTGGGCCCATGGGTGAGTGTTCAACTAAATTATGCTACCAACTATTATAAGAATTTGAAAGCTAAGTCCTATTATCCAGGGAGGTCCTGACAACTCCTAACAATTACGAACCTAAGTTATATCTTCTAAAAGCATTACTCCCACTACATTTGTTATCTAAACGGCCTTAAACTACTTCCCATTATCCAGGAGGGTCCTGACAACTTCTAGTTAAAAGGCAGTTTTAGCCTAAACTATATCTATTGCAAGTACGATTTCCACCACATCTTGTTATCTAAACAAACTTTAAAGCTACATCCCATTATCCAGGAGGGTCCTGAAAATCAAAATTCAAGTCTCATCTTAAGTGTGCTAATTCTACGGCTAAATTATACTATCCTGCAACAGTATCTTGTTACCTAAAGGAAATCTTAAAACTGTATCCCATTATTCAAGAGGGTCCTGACAACTCCTAATTGCATCCTATCTTGGCCAACCGATGTTCTTTGGGATACATTTGTGCTAAATTGTGCTACTCATGATTGCTTTGAAATTTAAGCTAAGTCCCATTTTCCAGGAGGGTCCTGAAAGTTTCTAGTCATACCTGCTTGGGTGCTGTCTTCCCTTAAGGATGGTTTCTCTGAAATGAACGAAATTCCTGCCCCTGTTTCAATCAAAGAAAAATTTGTTAATTTTAAAAATGGTGGCTAGTTGCTGGCATTCTTGCTAAGTACATCCCCGCTGCTGGGCTCCACTCCGTCCCGCTTTCCTGGCCTTGCTTTGAATCCCCTTGAATTCCTGACCGAATTTCAACCCTTTGACCCTGATGACCCAAGTGTTCTATCCCATATTGTTGTTTTTGTGTTTCCGACCCCTCTTTTGGTATTTCACTTCTTCCCCACAATTATCCAACTAGTCCAACAATGAAACTTCCAATGGTCCTTTATGACTTCTGTTGCTTTTGGCCATCTTTGATATACTCTGGCCCTATCTGTACAACTGAGAAACTGGTAGTTAGCCTTGACATTCCTTCCTTTTGTTTCGAACAGAACTGACACTGAAATACCTTAAAGGTATACCTCAAAAGAATGAAATGCAATGACCTCGAGGGTTAAGGATAAAGAGAATCCGAGAACGGATGATTTGTAATGAAGAAAGAAGACAATAAGACTTATCTGAATGGAGATGCTGGTACCATTGAGTATGTCATGCATTTTGGATTAACCAGCCCAGCCTGTCTAGCCAATCAATTTTCAATTGTCACCTTTGTCATTCTGGACTTTCACAACCTGCTTTTCACCCAAACCCAAACCTTGCTTGTCTTGCAATGTCCTGAGCAGCTTTTGGCCACAGACTTGTTTCCTTGGCCTGTCTGAAAAACTCGCCTTCGCCTTACGGTGCCCGTGAGGGTTTTTACCAATAAGACTCTCTCATTTTGATTTCTCTCGACTCACTTCGCCTTACGGTGCCCGTGAGGGTTTTCACCAATAAGACTCTCTCATTTATATTTCTCTCAACTCACTTCGCCTTACAGTGCCCGTGAGGGTTTTCACCGATAAGACTCTCTCATTTTTTTTTCTTGCACCGGAGTGTTGCCCCTGATGTGAATCACTTCGACTTGCTCGTATTGGCACTTCCTGAAGATTGATCGAAAGGTCTTTATTTGGACCGTAATGCAGGCTTTTGGATAGAGTTAGAAAGAAAGGGTATAAAAGGCTCTAAAACAATTCAATATGGGTTTGCAACTACAACTTTCGGAATCAACTTCCTTGCACAACCATAACTGCTGCTCCAGTTCCTTTCGTGGGGACTTTTGGGATTTTGTTTTGATGTGACTGAACCCCAAGGAGAGGCTGCCTACGTACCTTTCGGGATCAAGTCAAACGTAGTTCAGGAATAGGAATTACTTTGCTGTTGCGATCTTTCCTTTTCTTCCACCGTTTTTCTTCCTTTTCATTTTTCTTTCCTTTTCCTTTTCATTCTTCTTTTCATTTCTTTTTGCTGTTCTTCATTTTGTTTGTTTTTTCTTCTTTTTCTTTTTCTTCTTTTCTCCTTTTCTTCTTTCTTCTTTTTTTTTCTTTTTCTTCTCTTTTTTTCTTTTTCCGTTGGGCTGTGGTTTCTTATTTCTTCACTGTTTTGCCTTATTCGAACTTCCGAGTTGTTATTGATTCCGAAAGAGGGGTACGAAAGAAAGTAGATGAGGCTCAAGAGGGGTAACAAAGGATAAAGTGTTTGGATAGCAGAACAAAATGCCTTCGTCATTTCAATCTCAAAAATATGCCAAATACAATAAAGTACAATTAAACCAAGAAATCATACATAATATCGCTTGACTGCGTCAGAATTGATAGCCATTTCTACACATTTCCCTTCCACATCTGTCAAATATAAAGCGCCATTGGACAACACTCTGGTTACAACAAATGGCCCCTGCCAGTTTGGGGAGAACTTTCCTTTTGCCTCAGCCCAATGAGGTAGGATACGTCTCAACACCAACTGTCCTACTTCGAACTTTCGCGGACGCACTTTCTTATTATATGCTCTTGCCATTCTCTGTTGGTACAACTGACCGTGACACACTGCTGCCAATCTCTTCTCATCAATCAAACTTAATTGTTCCAAGCGGGCTTTAACCCATTCAACATCATCAATCTCCGCCTCGGCGATGATCCGGAGGGACGGGATTTCAACCTCTGCAGGTATTACTGCTTCAGTTCCATACACCAGTGAATAGGGAGTCGCCCCTACTGAAGTGCGGACAGTAGTGCGATAGCCTAACAAGGCAAAAGGTAGCTTTTCATGCCATTGCCTTGACCCTTCTACCATTTTCCGAAGTATTTTCTTGATGTTCTTGTTAGCTGCTTCGACTGCCCCATTTGCCTTACGACGATATGG